>NW_027665532.1:0-301873 GCF_963924005.1 Protomyctophum bolini
AAGCAGATTAAGCGTGCGTGCACACGTGCAGGCTGCCCATGGGAGACTGAGAGACTGAGGTTAGGACAGGTCTTTTGTTTTGAAAGACCTGGGATGAAGGAAAGAACAGAGAAGTGAAGAAGACGAGTGCAGAGAAGAAGACTGGGTGGGGGCGTACGGCGGGATGAAGGAGGGACGGGGCGGTCCCGGGCTGCATGGGGGGAGACGGGGCGGTCCCGGGCCGCATGGGGGAGACGACAAGGGGTGAGGAGGACACAGGGAGGGTGAGGCAGAGGGCAGTAATGGGGTCAGACTGAGAGGTGAGGACAGTAATCCATCAGTAACCCCCCCCCCCCACCCACACACACATCCACACGCACATGCACACGCACACGCACACGCACACGCACACGCACATGCACATGCACATGCACATGCACATGCACATGCACACGCACACGCACACGCACACGCACATGCACATGAACAAATGAACACACGCACGAACATGTACAAATGGCACACACACACATGACACCACTATAATTTAACTATCCCCATCTCCAGACACACACACACACACACACACACACACACACACACACACACATGCAGTAGTCTACATGCACACACACACACACACACACACACACACACACGCACACACGCACACACATAGACACGCTCGCCTTGGTGTCCGTTGTTTGATAAAAACCAGAATGCCCGTTTCGGAGCAGCACAAATCCCCTTTAACTTCCCAAAGGCATGGGGGGCATTACAGACCAAACTGTGTCTGTGTTGACAATATTTAATGCCCGGGGATTATCCTCTGGGTTTGGGCCGAGGTTTCAGACCACTGCTGTCTCACTGTGGGTTTACACAAGACTGTGATGGATGCCCCTGCTACTATTAAGACATTCTGGGCGGGAACCCGTCTTGGTGTTTATATATAGCATTATGCCACGCTTTAGCTATTGAAAAATAGCAGATCTACAAGCTCGTAGCGCGCCACCGAGTGGCGCGCTACGAGCTTGTAGGTCTGCTATTTTTGAAAAGTCGTAAAAAATATATATTTCCGAGCGAAAATGTTTAACTAAAATATTGGCTTCTGGGGGGGGTGGTCGCTGTAACTACATATTTTGAGATGGGGGTCCGTGTGGCCCAATAGAGATAATTCTGGGGGTCCTTGACATGAAAAGGGTTGAGCACAACTGACATATAGAATTTAAACATGGGTTTTTCAGAAAGATGTTAGGATTCAGAAGACATTTTTTTTAATGGACCTCAGTCCAATACGGGTTAAGCAGCTGTGTAGTGGATGTGTTGCCGCGGCCCCTCCAGAGCGCTGTATCACTCCGTAATGCTCCGCCGCTACACTTTTATTGTGCCGACAACAGTCCATATATACCGTTAGACGGCACGTCAGGAAGAGAAAGGATGGAATGTTCCGGAGTTTCTAGTCGTCACGCTGCTCGTTCTGAGGTCTGCGAAGTCCAAGGTGGGCCCGACGGGGATATGACCGAATGTCCATATCCAGTCGTCTGTGTGTCTCTTACTAAGTGGACATGGTGATGTGTGTGTGTGTGGGGGGGGGGGGGAGTAGTTCGTTGTTTATCAGGCATATAAAGTATGATGTGAAACTGTGCTGATGTCTGCAGAAACAACACAGAGTATATTATTAAGTATATTAAAGTATATTATTAAAGTATATTATTAAAGTATATTATTAAAGTATATTATTAAAGTATATTATTAAAGTATATTATTAAGTATATTATTAAGTATATTATTAAAGTATATTATTAAAGTATATTATTAAAGTATATTATTAAAGTATATTTTTAAGTATATTATTAAGTATATTATTAAACTATATTATTAAGTATATTATTAAACTATATTATTAAACTATATTATTAAAATATATTATTAAACTATATTATTAAGTATATTATTAAAGTATATTATTAAAGTATATTATTAAAGTATATTATTAAAGTATATTATTAAAGTATATTATTAAAGTATATTATTAAAGTATATTATTAAAGTATATTATTAAACTATATTATTAAAGTATATTAATAAACTATATTATTAAACTATATTATTAAAGTATATTATTAAGTATATTATTAAACTATATTATTAAAGTATATTATTAAAGTATATTATTAAAGTATATTATTAAAGTATATTATTAAAGTATATTATTAAAGTATATTATTAAACTATATTATTAAGTATATTATTAAGTATATTATTAAACTATATTATTAAAGTATATTATTAAGTATATTATTAAACTATATTATTAAAGTATATTATTAAACTATATTATTAAAGTATATTATTAAAGTATAATATTAAAGTATATTATTAAAGTATATTATTAAAGTATATTATTAAACTATATTATTAAGTATATTATTAAGTATATTATTAAACTATATTATTAAGTATATTATTAAACTATATTATTAAAGTATATTATTAAACTATATTATTAAACTATATTATTCAACTATATTATTCAACTATATTATTAAAGTATATTATTAAACTATATTATTAATAATAATAATAATAATAATAATAATAATAATAATAATAATAAAACTTTATTTGTATAGCACCTTTCATGACATGAAATGCAGCTCAAAGTGCTTTACAGAGAAATGGAGGATAAAAGAAAAGCATGGCAACAACATTAAAAACAAGCAGTAATGCAGTGAGGACATGAATAACAAAAAATAAAAAAATAAAAGATCAATTAAAAGCAATGTTGTAGAAGTGGGTCTTGAGCTGAGCTTTAAAAATGTCTACAGAGGCTGCCTGACGAAGGTACAGTGGGAGCTTGTTCCATACCGACGGCCCGTAGAAGCAAAAAGCTGCTTCCCCGTGTTTTTTAGTTGCCATTTTTTTTGGCAAAGCGAGCAGGCCGGCAGTGGAAGACCTTAGGGGGCGGTTTGGGACATATTTAGGCAGGCAGTCATGTAGGTAGGAAGGTGCGAGACCATTGAGAGCTTTATAGACAAGTAAAAGAATTTTAAAATCAATCCTAAAAACAACCGGAAGCCAGTGCAGTGATGCCAAAACTGGAGTAATATGTTCTCTCATCTTAGTTCTAGTTAAAACTCTGGCTGCTGCATTTTGGACAAGTTGTAGTCTGTCAGTTGTTTTCTTAGGCAGTCCTGAAAAGAGTGCATTGCAGTAGTCAAGCCGAGAAAAAACAAAGGCGTGGATTAGCGTTTTTGCATCGTCCAAGGACAAATAGGCTCTGATTCGTGCAATATTTCTAAGGTGAAAAAAGGCAATCTTGGTAACATGATTAATGTGTGAATTGAAATTCAATTCAGAATCAATAATAACCCCCAGGTTCTTTACTTTACTGTTACTTTCTACAGTCAGGTTACCAAGTCTGCTTATTATTGATTCTTTCTGCTCACTAGAACCGATTATAAGAACTTCTGTCTTATCCTCGTTTAGCTTGAGAAAGTTCTCACTCATCCAACATTTGATGCTAGACAGACAGGTCAACAGCGGGTCTAAAGCACAGGGATCATCTGGAGCCACAGAAAGATAAAGTTGGGTATCATCAGCATAGAAATGAAAATTGACTCCGTGGTTGGTAATGAGTTCGCCCAATGGCAGTATGTACAAGGAGAAAAGCAGAGGGCCAAGAATCGAGCCCTGTGGAATACCAGAGCTGATGTCGTGTTTGTCTGAGTCAAACTCGGCTAGATTGACAAAGTAACTTCTGTTTGATAGGTAGGAGGAAAACCAGGACAGGGCCGTACCAGACAGGCCTATCCAGTGTTCCAGACGCTGTATTAAAATTGAATGATCAATCGTGTCAAATGCAGCCGTTAGATCTAGGAGTAGGAGAACAGATACATGTTTCTTGTCAGCAGACACCCTAAGATCATTAATTACTTTTACAAGTGCTGTTTCTGTGCTGTGACCTTTCCTAAAGCCAGATTGGAATTTGTTGTGCACATTATTGTTCTGTAGAAACACATCCAATTGATGAAAGATGCATTTTTCTAAAACCTTGCCCAGAAAGGGTAGATTTGAAATGGGTCGATAGTTACCCAAAACAGAGGGATCAAGATTGTGTTTCTTGAGTAGGGGCCTAACTACAGCAGTCTTCAGTGAGTCTGGGAAGACACCTGATTGTAGAGAGCTGTTTACAATTTTTAGGATATCTCCAATCACACTGTCCAAGACCTCTTTGAGAAAGGTGGTGGGAATTTTATCCAATGAACAGGAGGATGATGTCATCTGTGATATGGTTTTGCGGAGTTCATCTTCATCAATTGCGCAGAACGTTAATAGGCTCCCCCTGGAGAGATCTACTCTGGGACCATTAGCTGCTGTTTGAGGGTTTGCGCTAGCAGCAGCACCATTCATAATATCAGCTCTAATGTTAAAGATTTTGTTATCAAAAAAGCATGCAAACTCATTACACTTAGCTTTAGAGGCCGGGAATGACTGCTTGTAGGACTGGGGGGGGGTTAAAAGTCGTTCAATGGTAGAGAATAGGACTCTGGCATTTTTCTTGTTCTCATTAATAATGCCAGAGAAATATGCCTGCCTTGCTAGACGCAAGGCTTTGTTATAGGCGACTGTTGACTTTTTAAGAATCTCTAGGTGGATGGTGAGTTTGTTTTTTCTCCACGCTCGCTCAGCTCTACGACATTCTTGCTTCAGTGAGCGTGTATGCTCATTTATCCAGGGTGTTATTCTGGTGTTATGTTTCTTTTTTGTTTTCAAAGGAGCCACTATATCAAGAGCTGACTCTAGTTTAAGATTAAAAATTTGAACCATATCATTTACTGGGGGGGTATCGGGCAGGGGGGGCCCCAGATGACGAGAGAACTCGTCGGCTGCAGAAGAGCTAAAAAAACGCTTTTTTATGGTATATTCCGTGATGTTTTTCTCTAGATCAGAGACAGTCATATTAAAACACAGCAAATAGTGGTCTGATAGCTCAGGCCTTTCAATAGTCCTTTCCACAGTGATGTTCAGCCCTCTAGAAATCACCAGGTCCAGAGTGTGCCCATGTTTATGTGTAGGCCCAACAACATGTTGGATAAACTCAAAGGAGTGCAATAACTCTAAGAAGCCCATAGCCACAGCATCTGTAGTATCATCCAGGTGAAGATTAAGATCACCTGAGATAAGAGTTCTGTCATAGTTAGTGGAGCAGATAGATAAAAGTTCTGATATTTCTGTTAGAAATATTGCTTTACTGCATTTTGGCGGGCGATAAATGCTAATCATTGGCATAGAGGGTTGACCAAGTAGTGTAGTGGCCTGGTATTCAAAGGATGTAAAGCTGCCAAGGGTCAGAGCCTTGAATTTTAACGTGTCTGAAAAAATTATTGCCAGTCCACCTCCTTTCTTAGCCTTACGAAAAGAGTGAATGAAACTGTAGTTTGCGGGACAGGCTGGCGCTAGGAGAACAGCTCCATCCGAGCCAAGCCATGTCTCTGTTAGAAAGATTATATCTAGCTTCTCTTTACAGATTATATCATTTACAGAGGAGGACTTATTTGTTAGTGACCTGATGTTAAACAAGGCAAGGTTAAGCTTGTTGTCACATTTTTGGGGGCTGTGATGCCTGTGAGGTACAGTGACCAAACAGCATTCTCTCTCCAGACCACTCCTTGTGTTGGACACTCTATTTGAAATAACAGTAGAAATGTTGTGAACCTCAACCTGTGCAATGATTGAAACACCAGGCTTTCTAGAAGCATGGGGTCCATACATGTTTGTTGCTGCGCATAATGGACCCTGTTCATATCAGTTATCAAATGTATTTTCTAGGCAATCTGGAGCTGGGCTTGACATATGGGGCGCCGTCAGTCGGTAAACTCGTCTGTTAAGGGGGGTCGACTTTATTCCAATGTTTATCAGGTCCACCATGCCCGGGGTGAACGAGAGGAGATGTATTGGTGAGGGAGTTAGAAATTCCTCAGTATCTTCTCCACCAGGGTACGCTGTGACTTCATGCTCTGTGATTTCTTCTCCACCAGGGGACGCTTCAAGCTCTGATGTGTCTTCTCCACCAGGGGACGTTTTGACTTCAAGCTCTGATGTTTCAAGCTCTGATGTTTCTTCTCCACCAGGATACACTGTGACTTCAAGCTCTGATGTTTCTTCTCCACCAGGGGACGCTGTGACTTCAAGCTCTGATGTTTCTTCTCCACCAGGGGAAGCTGTGACTTCAAGCTCTGATGTTTCTTCTCCACCAGGGGGCGCTGTGACTTCACGCTCTGCGAGTTTTACTCCTCCAGGGGGCGCTGTGACTTCACGCTCTGTGGGTTTTTCTCCTCCAAGGGGCGCTGTGACTTCAAGCTCTGATGTTTCTTCTCCACCAGGGGACGCTGTGACTTCACGCTCTGTGAGTTTTACTCCTCCAGGGGGCGCTGTGACTTCACGCCCTGTGAGTTTTACTCTTCCAGGGGGCGCTGTGATTTCACGCTCTGTGAGTTTTTCACCTCCAGGGGGTGTTGTGACTCCACGCTCTGTGCGTTTTCCTCCTCCAGGGGGCGCTCTACGCTCTGTGCGTTTTCCTCCACCAGGGGGCGCTCTAGGCTCTGATGTTTCTTCTCCACCAGGGGACGCTGTGACTTCACGCTCTGTGAGTTTTGCTCCTCCAGGGGGCGCTGTGACTTCACGCCCTGTGAGTTTTACTCTTCCAGGGGGCGCTGTGATTTCACGCTCTGTGAGTTTTTCACCTCCAGGGGGTGTTGTGAAACTATATTATTAAACTATATTATTAAGTATATTATTAAACTATATTATTAAAGTATATTATTAAGTATATTATTAAAGTATATTATTAAAGTATATTATTAAAGTATATTATTAAAGTATATTATTAAAGTATATTATTAAAGTATATTATTAAACTATATTATTAAACTATATTAATAAACTATATTATTAAACTATATTATTAAAGTATATTATTAAGTATATTATTAAACTATATTATTAAAGTATATTATTAAAGTATATTATTAAAGTATAGTTTAATAATATAGTTTAATAATATACTTTAATAATATACTTAATAATATAGTTTAATAATATACTTTAATAATATACTTAATAATATACTTAATAATATAGTTTAATAATATACTTTAATAATATACTTTAATAATATACTTTAATAATATACTTTAATAATATAATTTAATAATATAGTTTAATAATATAGTTTAATAATATACTTAATAATATACTTTAATAATATACTTTAATAATATAGTTTATTAATATAGTTTAATAATATAGTTTAATAATATAGTTTAATAATATACTTTAATAATATAGTTGAATAATATACTTTAATAATATACTTTAATAATATAGTTTAATAATATACTTAATAATATACTTTAATAATATAGTTTAATAATATAGTTTAATAATATACTTAATAATATAGTTTAATAATATACTTTAATAATATACTTTAATAATATACTTTAATAATATACTTTAATAATATACTTTAATAATATAGTTTAATAATATACTTAATAATATACTTTAATAATATAGTTTAATAATATAGTTTAATAATATACTTAATAATATAGTTTAATAATATAGTTTAATAATATACTTAATAATATACTTAATAATATAGTTTAATAATATAGTTTAATAATATACTTTAATAATATACTTAATAATATACTTTAATAATATACTTTAATAATATACTTTAATAATATACTTTAATAATATAGTTTAATAATATAGTTTAATAATATACTTTAATAATATACTTAATAATATACTTTAATAATATAGTTTAATAATATAGTTTATTAATATAGTTTAATAATATAGTTTAATAATATACTTTAATAATATACTTTAATAATATAGTTGAATAATATACTTTAATAATATACTTTAATAATATACTTTAATAATATACTTAATAATATAGTTTAATAATATACTTAATAATATACTTAATAATATAGTTTAATAATATAGTTTAATAATATAGTTTAATAATATACTTAATAATATAGTTTAATAATATACTTTAATAATATACTTTAATAATATACTTTAATAATATACTTTAATAATATACTTTAAAAATATACTTTAATAATATAGTTTATTAATATAGTTTAATAATATAGTTTAATAATATACTTTAATAATATACTTTAATAATATAGTTTAATAATATAGTTTAATAATATACTTTAATAATATAGTTTAATAATATAGTTTAATAATATAGTTTAATAATATAGTTTAATAATATAGTTTAATAATATACTTAATAATATACTTTAATAATATACTTTAATAATATACTTTAAAAATATACTTTAATAATATAGTTTATTAATATACTTTAATAATATAGTTTAATAATATACTTAATAATATACTTAATAATATAGTTTAATAATATAGTTTAATAATATACTTAATAATATAGTTTAATAATATACTTTAATAATATACTTTAATAATATACTTTAATAATATACTTTAATAATATAGTTTAATAATATAGTTTAATAATATACTTTAATAATATACTTTAATAATATACTTTAATAATATAGTTTAATAATATACTTTAATAATATACTTTAATAATATACTTTAATAATATACTTTAATAATATACTTAATAATATACTTTAATAATATAGTTTAATAATATACTTAATAATATACTTAATAATATACTTTAATAATATACTTTAATAATATACTTTAATAATATACTTAATAATATACTTTAATAATATAGTTTAATAATATACTTAATAATATACTTAATAATATACTTTAATAATATACTTTAATAATATACTTTAATAATATACTTTAATAATATACTTTAATAATATACTTTAATAATATACTTAATAATATACTTTAATAATATAGTTTAATAATATAGTTTATTAATATAGTTTAATAATATAGTTTAATAATATACTTTAATAATATACTTTAATAATATAGTTGAATAATATACTTTAATAATATACTTTAATAATATACTTTAATAATATACTTAATAATATAGTTTAATAATATAGTTTAATAATATACTTAATAATATACTTAATAATATAGTTTAATAATATAGTTTAATAATATACTTTAATAATATACTTAATAATATAGTTTAATAATATACTTTAATAATATACTTTAATAATATACTTTAATAATATAGTTTAATAATATAGTTTAATAATATACTTAATAATATACTTTAATAATATACTTTAATAATATACTTTAAAAATATACTTTAATAATATAGTTTATTAATATACTTTAATAATATAGTTTAATAATATACTTTAATAATATACTTTAATAATATAGTTTAATAATATAGTTTAATAATATACTTTAATAATATACTTTAATAATATACTTTAATAATATACTTTAATAATATAGTTTAATAATATAGTTTAATAATATAGTTTAATAATATACTTAATAATATACTTTAATAATATACTTTAAAAATATACTTTAATAATATAGTTTATTAATATACTTTAATAATATAGTTTAATTATATACTTAATAATATACTTAATAATATAGTTTAATAATATAGTTTAATAATATAGTTTAATAATATACTTAATAATATAGTTTAATAATATACTTTAATAATATACTTTAATAATATACTTTAATAATATACTTTAATAATATAGTTTAATAATATAGTTTAATAATATACTTAATAATATACTTTAATAATATACCTTAATAATATACTTTGAAAATATACTTTAATAATATAGTTTATTAATATACTTTAATAATATAGTTTAATAATATACTTAATAATATACTTTAATAATATAGTTTAATAATATACTTAATAATATAGTTTAATAATATACTTTAATAATATACTTGAATAATATACTTTAATAATATACTTTAATAATATACTTTAATAATATACTTGAATAATATACTTTAATAATATACTTTAATAATATACTTAATAATATAGTTTAATAATATACTTTAATAATATACTTAATAATATACTTAATAATATAGTTTAATAATATAGTTTAATAATATACTTTAATAATATAGTTTAATAATATACTTTAATAATATAGTTTAATAATATAGTTTAATAATATAGTTTAATAATATAGTTTAATAATATAGTTTAATAATATACTTTAATAATATACTTTAATAATATACTTAATAATATAGTTTAATAATATAGTTTAATAATATAGTTTAATAATATAGTTTAATAATATAGTTTAATAATATAGTTTAATAATATAGTTTAATAATATACTTTAATAATATAGTTTAATAATATACTTTAATAATATAGTTTAATAATATACTTAATAATATAGTTTAATAATATACTTTAATAATATACTTTAATAATATACTTTAATAATATAGTTGAATAATATAGTTTAATAATATAGTTTAATAATATACTTTAATAATATAGTTTAATAATATACTTAATAATATAGTTTAATAATATAGTTTAATAATATACTTAATAATATACTTAATAATATAGTTTAATAATATAGTTTAATAATATACTTTAATAATATACTTTAATAATATACTTTAATAATATACTTTAATAATATAGTTTAATAATATACTTTAATAATATAGTTTAATAATATACTTAATAATATACTTTAATAATATAGTTTAATAATATACTTAATAATATACTTAATAATATAGTTTAATAATATACTTTAATAATATACTTTAATAATATACTTTAATAATATACTTTAATAATATAGTTTAATAATATACTTAATAATATACTTTAATAATATAGTTTAATAATATAGTTTATTAATATAGTTTAATAATATAGTTTAATAATATACTTTAATAATATACTTTAATAATATAGTTGAATAATATACTTTAATAATATACTTTAATAATATAGTTTAATAATATACTTAACAATATAGTTTAATAATATAGTTTAATAATATACTTAATTAATATACTTAATAATATAGTTTAATAATATAGTTTAATAATATACTTTAATAATATACTTTAATAATATAGTTTAATAATATACTTTAATAATATACTTTAATAATATAGTTTAATAATATACTTAATAATATACTTTAATAATATAGTTTAATAATATACTTTAATAATATACTTTAATAATATACTTTAATAATATAGTTTAATAATATACTTTAATAATATAGTTGAATAATATAGTTTAATAATATACTTTAATAATATACTTTAATAATATAGTTTAATAATATACTTAATAATATAGTTTAATAATATAGTTTAATAATATACTTAATAATATACTTAATAATATAGTTTAATAATATAGTTTAATAATATACTTTAATAATATACTTAATAATATAGTTTAATAATATAGTTTAATAATATACTTTAATAATATACTTTAATAATATACTTTAATAATATACTTTTATAATATAGTTTAATAATATACTTTAATAATATACTTAATAATATACTTTAATAATATACTTTAATAATATACTTGAATAATATACTTTAATAATATACTTCAATAATATACTTTAATAATATACTTGAATAATATACTTTAATAATATACTTAATAATATAGTTTAATAATATACTTTAATAATATACTTAATAATATACTTAATAATATAGTTTAATAATATACTTTAATAATATACTTTAATAATATAGTTGAATAATATAGTTGAATAATATAGTTGAATAATATACTTTAATAATATACTTAATAATATACTTAATAATATACTTTAAAAATATACTTTAATAATATAGTTTAATAATATACTTAATAATAGTTTAATAATATAGTTTAATAATATACTTAATAATATAGTTTAATAATATAGTTTAATAATATACTTTAATAATATAGTTTAATAATATAGTTTATTAATATAGTTTAATAATATAGTTTAATAATATACTTTAATAATATACTTTAATAATATAGTTGAATAATATACTTTAATAATATACTTTAATAATATACTTAATAATATAGTTTAATAATATAGTTTAATAATATACTTAATAATATACTTAATAATATAGTTTAATAATATAGTTTAATAATATACTTAATAATATACTTTAATAATATACTTTAATAATATACTTTAAAAATATACTTTAATAATATAGTTTATTAATATACTTTAATAATATAGTTTAATAATATACTTAATAATATACTTTAATAATATAGTTTAATAATATACTTAATAATATAGTTTAATAATATACTTTAATAATATACTTGAATATATACTTTAAATAATATACTTTAATAATATACTTTAATAATATACTTTAATAATATACTTGAATAATATACTTTAATAATATAGTTTAATAATATAGTTTAATAATATACTTAATAATATACTTAATAATATAGTTTAATAATATACTTTAATAATATACTTTAATAATATACTTAATAATATAGTTTAATAATATAGTTTAATAATATACTTTAATAATATACTTAATAATATAGTTTAATAATATACTTTAATAATATACTTTAATAATATACTTTAATAATATAGTTTAATAATATAGTTTAATAATATACTTAATAATATACTTTAATAATATACTTTAATAATATACTTTAAATATACTTTAATAATATAGTTTATTAATATACTTTAATAATATAGTTTAATAATATACTTAATAATATACTTTAATAATATAGTTTAATAATATAGTTTAATAATATACTTAATAATATACTTAATAATATAGTTTAATAATATAGTTTAATAATATAGTTTAATAATATACTTTAATAATATACTTTAATAATATACTTTAATAATATAGTTAATAATATACTTTAATAATATAGTTTAATAATATACTTAATAATATACTTTAATAATATAGTTTAATAATATACTTAATAATATACTTAATAATATAGTTTAATAATATACTTTAATAATTTACTTTAATAATATACTTTAATAATATACTTTAATAATATACTTTAATAATATACTTTAATAATATAGTTTAATAATATACTTAATAATATACTTTAATAATATAGTTTAATAATATAGTTTATTAATATAGTTTAATAATATAGTTTAATAATATACTTTAATAATATACTTTAATAATATAGTTGAATAATATACTTTAATAATATACTTTAATAATATACTTAATAATATAGTTTAATAATATAGTTTAATAATATACTTAATAATATACTTAATAATATAGTTTAATAATATAGTTTAATAATATACTTTAATAATATACTTAATAATATAGTTTAATAATATACTTTAATAATATACTTTAATAATATACTTTAATAATATAGTTTAATAATATAGTTTAATAATATACTTAATAATATACTTTAATAATATACTTTAATAATATACTTTAAAATATACTTTAATAATATAGTTTATTAATATACTTTAATAATATAGTTTAATAATATACTTAATAATATACTTTAATAATATAGTTTAATAATATACTTAATAATATAGTTTAATAATATACTTTAATAATATACTTGAATAATATACTTTAATAATATAGTTTAATAATATACTTAATAATATACTTTAATAATATAGTTTAATAATATACTTAATAATATACTTAATAATATAGTTTAATAATATACTTTAATAATATACTTTAATAATATACTTTAATAATATACTTTAATAATATACTTTAATAATATAGTTTAATAATATACTTAATAATATACTTTAATAATATAGTTTAATAATATAGTTTATTAATATAGTTTAATAATATACTTTAATAATATACTTTAATAATATACTTTAATAATATAGTTGAATAATATACTTTAATAATATACTTTAATAATATACTTTAATAATATACTTAATAATATAGTTTAATAATATAGTTTAATAATATACTTAATAATATACTTAATAATATACTTAATAATATAGTTTAATAATATACTTTAATAATATACTTTAATAATATACTTTAATAATATACTTTAATAATATACTTTAATAATATACTTTAATAATATACTTCAATAATATACTTTAATAATATACTTAATAATATACTTTAATAATATACTTTAATAATATAGTTTATTAATATAGTTTAATAATATACTTTAATAATATACTTTAATAATATAGTTGAATAATATACTTTAATAATATACTTTAATAATATACTTAATAATATAGTTTAATAATATAGTTTAATAATATACTTAATAATATACTTAATAATATAGTTTAATAATATAGTTTAATAATATACTTTAATAATATACTTTAATAATATACTTTAATAATATACTTTAATAATATACTTAATAATATACTTAATAATATAGTTTAATAATATACTTTAATAATATACTTTAATAATATAGTTTAATAATATACTTTAATAATATACTTAATAATATACTTAATAATATAGTTTAATAATATAGTTTAATAATATACTTAATAATATACTTAATAATATAGTTTAATAATATAGTTTAATAATATAGTTTAATAATATACTTAATAATATAGTTTAATAATATACTTTAATAATATACTTTAATAATATACTTTAATAATATACTTTAATAATATACTTTAATAATATAGTTTAATAATATACTTAATAATATACTTTAATAATATACTTTAATAATATACTTTAATAATATAGTTTAATAATATACTTTAATAATATAGTTTAATAATATACTTAATAATATACTTTAATAATATAGTTTAATAATATACTTAATAATATACTTAATAATATAGTTTAATAATATACTTTAATAATATACTTTAATAATATACTTTAATAATATACTTTAATAATATACTTTAATAATATAGTTTAATAATATACTTAATAATATACTTTAATAATATAGTTTAATAATATAGTTTATTAATATAGTTTAATAATATAGTTTAATAATATACTTTAATAATATACTTTAATAATATAGTTGAATAATATACTTTAATAATATACTTTAATAATATACTTTAATAATATACTTAATAATATAGTTTAATAATATAGTTTAATAATATACTTAATAATATACTTAATAATATAGTTTAATAATATAGTTTAATAATATACTTTAATAATATACTTAATAATATAGTTTAATAATATACTTTAATAATATAGTTTAATAATATACTTTAATAATATACTTTAATAATATACTTTAATAATATAGTTTAATAATATACTTAATAATATACTTTAATAATATACTTTAATAATATACTTTAAAAATATACTTTAATAATATAGTTTATTAATATACTTTAATAATATAGTTTAATAATATACTTAATAATATACTTTAATAATATAGTTTAATAATATACTTAATAATATACTTAATAATATAGTTTAATAATATACTTTAATAATATACTTTAATAATATACTTTAATAATATACTTTAATAATATACTTTAATAATATAGTTTAATAATATACTTAATAATATACTTTAATAATATAGTTTAATAATATAGTTTATTAATATAGTTTAATAATATAGTTTAATAATATACTTTAATAATATACTTTAATAATATAGTTGAATAATATACTTTAATAATATACTTTAATAATATACTTTAATAATATACTTAATAATATACTTGAATAATATACTTGAATAATATACTTTAATAATATACTTTAATAATATACTTTAATAATATACTTGAATAATATACTTTAATAATATACTTTAATAATATACTTAATAATATAGTTTAATAATATAGTTTAATAATATACTTAATAATATACTTAATAATATAGTTTAAAAATATACTTTAATAATATACTTTAATAATATAGTTGAATAATATAGTTGAATAATATAGTTGAATAATATACTTTAATAATATACTTAATAATATACTTTAATAATATACTTTAATAATATACTTTAATAATATACTTTAATAATATACTTTAATAATATACTTTAATAATATACTTTAATAATATACTTTAATAATATAGTTTAATAATATAGTTTAATAATATACTTTAATAATATACTTTAATAATATACTTAATAATATACTTTAATAATATAGTTTAATAATATAGTTTAATAATATAGTTTAATAATATACTTTAATAATATAGTTTAATAATATACTTAATAATATACTTTAATAATATACTTAATAATATAGTTTAATAATATAGTTTAATAATATACTTAATAATATACTTAATAATATAGTTTAATAATATACTTTAATAATATACTTTAATAATATACTTTAATAATATACTTTAATAATATAATTTAATAATATAGTTTAATAATATAGTTTAATAATATACTTAATAATATACTTTAATAATATACTTTAATAATATACTTTAATAATATACTTAATAATATAGTTTAATAATATAGTTTAATAATATACTTAATAATATACTTAATAATATAGTTTAATAATATAGTTTAATAATATACTTTAATAATATACTTAATAATATAGTTTAATAATATACTTTAATAATATAGTTTAATAATATACTTTAATAATATACTTTAATAATATACTTTAATAATATACTTTAATAATATACTTAATAATATACTTTAATAATATACTTTAATAATATACTTTAAAAATATACTTTAATAATATAGTTTATTAATATACTTTAATAATATAGTTTAATAATATACTTAATAATATACATTAATAATATAGTTTAATAATATACTTAATAATATAGTTTAATAATATACTTTAATAATATACTTGAATAATATACTTGAATAATATACTTTAATAATATACTTTAATAATATACTTTAATAATATACTTGAATAATATACTTTAATAATATACTTTAATAATATACTTAATAATATAGTTTAATAATATAGTTTAATAATATACTTAATAATATACTTAATAATATAGTTTAAAAATATACTTTAATAATATACTTTAATAATATAGTTGAATAATATAGTTGAATAATATAGTTGAATAATATACTTTAATAATATACTTAATAATATACTTTAATAATATACTTTAATAATATACTTTAATAATATACTTTAATAATATACTTTAATAATATAGTTTAATAATATACTTTAATAATATACTTTAATATATAGTTTTAATAATATAGTTTAATAATATAGTTTAATAATATACTTAATAATATAGTTTAATAATATAGTTTAATAATATAGTTTAATAATATAGTTTAATAATATACTTTAATAATATAGTTGAATAATATAGTTTAATAATATACTTTAATAATATAGTTTAATAATATACTTAATAATATAGTTTAATAATATAGTTTAATAATATACTTAATAATATACTTAATAATATAGTTTAATAATATAGTTTAATAATATAGTTTAATAATATAGTTTAATAATATACTTTAATAATATACTATAATAATATAGTTTAATAATATACTTTAATAATATACTTAATAATATAGTTTAATAATATACTTTAATAATATAGTTTAATAATATACTTTAATAATATACTTTAATAATATAGTTTAATAATATAGTTTAATAATATACTTAATAATATACTTTAATAATATACTTTAATAATATACTTTAAAAATATACTTTAATAATATAGTTTATTAATATACTTTAATAATATAGTTTAATAATATACTTAATAATATACTTTAATAATATAGTTTAATAATATACTTAATAATATAGTTTAATAATATAGTTTAATAATATACTTTAATAATATACTTGAATAATATACTTTAATAATATACTTTAATAATATACTTTAATAATATACTTGAATAATATACTTTATAATATACTTTAATAATATACTTAATAATATAGTTTAATAATATACTTTAATAATATACTTAATAATATAGTATAATAATATAGTTTAATAATATACTTAATAATATACTTTAATAATATAGTTTAATAATATAGTTTAATAATATACTTTAATAATATACTTAATAATATAGTTTAATAATATACTTTAATAATATACTTTAATAATATACTTTAATAATATACTTTAATAATATAGTTTAATAATATAGTTTAATAATATACTTAATAATATACTTTAATAATATACTTTAATAATATACTTTAAAAATATACTTTAATAATATAGTTTATTAATATACTTTATTAATATACTTTAATAATATAGTTTAATAATATACTTAATAATATAGTTTAATAATATACTTTAATAATATACTTAATAATATAGTTTAATAATATACTTTAATAATATACTTAATAATATAGTTTAATAATATAGTTTGTTTAATAATAAAGTTTAATAATATAGTTTAATAATATAGTTTAATAATATACTTTAATAATATACTTTAATAATATACTTTAATAATATACTTAATAATATAGTTTAATAATATAGTTTAATAATATACTTTAATAATATACTTTAATAATATAGTTTAATAATATACTTTAATAATATAGTTTAATAATATACTTAATAATATAGTTTAATAATATAGTTTAATAATATACTTAATAATATACTTAATAATATAGTTTAATAATATAGTTTAATAATATACTTTAATAATATACTTAATAATATAGTTTAATAATATACTTTAATAATATACTTTAATAATATACTTTAATAATATAGTTTAATAATATAGTTTAATAATATACTTAATAATATACTTTAATAATATACTTTAATAATATACTTTAAAAATATACTTTAATAATATAGTTTATTAATATACTTTATTAATATACTTTAATAATATAGGTTTAATAATATACTTAATAATATACTTTAATAATATACTTTAATAATATACTTAATAATATACTTAATAATATAGTTTAATAATATACTTTAATAATATAGTTTAATAATATAGTTTAATAATATACTTTAATAATATACTTTAATAATATACTTTAATAATATACTTTAATAATATACTTTAATAATATACTTTATACTATAGTTTAATAATATAGTTTAATAATATAGTTTAATAATATAGTTTAATAATATAGTTTAATAATATACTTTAATAATATACTTTAATAATATACTTTAATAATATACTTTAATAATATACTTTAATAATATACTTTAATAATATACTTTAATAATATACTTTAATAATATAGTTTAATAATATAGTTTAATAATATAGTTTAATAATATAGTTTAATAATATAGTTTAATAATATACTTAATAATATAGTTTAATAATATAGTTTAATAATATAGTTTAATAATATAGTTTAATAATATAGTTTAATAATATAGTTTAATAATATAGTTTAATAATATACTTTAATAATATACTTTAATAATATACTTTAATAATATAGTTTAATAATATACTTTAATAATATACTTTAATAATATACTTAATAATATAGTTTAATAATATAGTTTAATAATATAGTTTAATAATATACTTTAATAATATACTTTAATAATATAGTTGAATAATATAGTTTAATAATATACTTTAATAATATATTTTAATATATAGTTTAATAATATACTTAATAATATAGTTTAATAATATAGTTTAATAATATACTTAATAATATACTTAATAATATAGTTTAATAATATAGTTTAATAATATACTTTAATAATATACTTTAATAATATACTTTAATAATATACTTTAATAATATACTTTAATAATATACTTTAATAATATAGTTTAATAATATACTTAATAATATACTTTAATAATATAGTTTAATAATATACTTAATAATATAGTTTAATAATATACTTTAATAATATAGTTTAATAATATACTTTAATAATATACTTTAATAATATAGTTTAATAATATAGTTTAATAATATACTTAATAATATACTTTAATAATATACTTTAATAATATACTTTAAAAATATACTTTAATAATATAGTTTATTAATATACTTTAATAATATAGTTTAATAATATACTTAATAATATAGTTTAATAATATAGTTTAATAATATACTTAATAATATAGTTTAATAATATAGTTTAATAATATACTTTAATAATATACTTGAATAATATACTTTAATAATATACTTTAATAATATACTTTAATAATATACTTTAATAATATACTTGAATAATATACTTTAATAATATACTTAATAATATAGTTTAATAATATACTTTAATAATATACTTAATAATATAGTTTAATAATATAGTTTAATAATATACTTAATAATATACTTAATAATATAGTTTAATAATATAGTTTAATAATATACTTTAATAATATACTTAATAATATACTTTAATAATATACTTTAATAATATACTTTAATAATATACTTTAATAATATACTTTAATAATATACTTTAATAATATAGTTTAATAATATACTTAATAATATACTTTAATAATATACTTTAATAATATACTTTAATAATATAGTTTAATAATATACTTTAATAATATAGTTTAATAATATACTTAATAATATACTTAATAATATAGTTTAATAATATACTTAATAATATACTTAATAATATAGTTAATAATATACTTTAATAATATACTTTAATAATATACTTTAATAATATACTTTAATAATATACTTTAATAATATACTTTAATAATATACTTTAATAATATACTTAATAATATACTTTAATAATATAGTTTAATAATATAGTTTATTAATATAGTTTAATAATATAGTTTAATAATATACTTTAATAATATACTTTAATAATATAGTTGAATAATATACTTTAATAATATACTTTAATAATATACTTTAATAATATACTTAATAATATAGTTTAATAATATAGTTTAATAATATACTTAATAATATACTTAATAATATAGTTTAATAATATAGTTTAATAATATACTTTAATAATATACTTAATAATATAGTTTAATAATATACTTTAATAATATACTTTAATAATATACTTTAATAATATACTTTAATAATATAGTTTAATAATATAGTTTAATAATATACTTAATAATATACTTTAATAATATACTTTAATAATATACTTTAAAAATATACTTTAATAATATAGTTTATTAATATACTTTAATAATATAGTTTAATAATATACTTAATAATATACATTAATAATATAGTTTAATAATATACTTAATAATATAGTTTAATAATATACTTTAATAATATACTTGAATAATATACTTGAATAATATACTTTAATAATATACTTTAATAATATACTTTAATAATATACTTTAATAATATACTTGAATAATATACTTTAATAATATACTTTAATAATATACTTAATAATATAGTTTAATAATATAGTTTAATAATATACTTAATAATATACTTAATAATATAGTTTAAAAATATACTTTAATAATATACTTTAATAATATAGTTGAATAATATAGTTGAATAATATAGTTGAATAATATACTTTAATAATATACTTAATAATATACTTTAATAATATACTTTAATAATATACTTTAATAATATACTTTAATAATATACTTTAATAATATACTTTAATAATATACTTTAATAATATACTTTAATAATATACTTTAATAATATAGTTTAATAATATACTTTAATAATATACTTTAATAATATACTTAATAATATAGTTTAATAATATAGTTTAATAATATACTTTAATAATATAGTTTAATAATATACTTAATAATATACTTTAATAATATAGTTTAATAATATACTTAATAATATACTTAATAATATAGTTTAATAATATACTTTAATAATATACTTTAATAATATACTTTAATAATATACTTTAATAATATACTTTAATAATATACTTTAATAATATACTTTAATAATATACTTTAATAATATACTTAATAATATACTTTAATAATATACTTTAATAATATAGTTTATTATATAGTTTAATAATATACTTTAATAATATACTTTAATAATATAGTTGAATAATATACTTTAATAATATACTTTAATAATATAGTTGAATAATATACTTTAATAATATACTTTAATAATATACTTAATAATATAGTTTAATAATATAGTTTAATAATATACTTAATAATATACTTAATAATATAGTTTAATAATATACTTTAATAATATACTTTAATAATATACTTTAATAATATACTTTAATAATATAATTTAATAATATAGTTTAATAATATAGTTTAATAATATACTTAATAATATACTTTAATAATATACTTTAATAATATACTTTAATAATATACTTAATAATATAGTTTAATAATATAGTTTAATAATATACTTAATAATATACTTAATAATATAGTTTAATAATATAGTTTAATAATATACTTTAATAATATACTTAATAATATAGTTTAATAATATACTTTAATAATATAGTTTAATAATATACTTTAATAATATACTTTAATAATATACTTTAATAATATACTTTAATAATATACTTTAATAATATACTTAATAATATACTTTAATAATATACTTTAATAATATACTTTAAAAATATACTTTAATAATATAGTTTATTAATATACTTTAATAATATAGTTTAATAATATACTTAATAATATACATTAATAATATAGTTTAATAATATACTTAATAATATAGTTTAATAATATACTTTAATAATATACTTGAATAATATACTTGAATAATATACTTTAATAATATACTTTAATAATATACTTTAATAATATACTTGAATAATATACTTTAATAATATACTTTAATAATATACTTAATAATATAGTTTAATAATATAGTTTAATAATATACTTAATAATATACTTAATAATATAGTTTAAAAATATACTTTAATAATATACTTTAATAATATAGTTGAATAATATAGTTGAATAATATAGTTGAATAATATACTTTAATAATATACTTAATAATATA
Source organism: Protomyctophum bolini (assembly GCF_963924005.1). Taxonomy (NCBI): domain Eukaryota; kingdom Metazoa; phylum Chordata; class Actinopteri; order Myctophiformes; family Myctophidae; genus Protomyctophum; species Protomyctophum bolini. The sequence goes on from NW_027665532.1 coordinate 23,094, forward strand.
CTTTAATAATATACTTTAATAATATACTTTAATAATATACTTTAATAATATACTTTATTAATATACTTTAATAATATACTTTAATAATATAGTTTAATAATATAGTTTAATAATATACTTTAATAATATACTTTAATAATATACTTAATAATATAGTTTAATAATATAGTTTAATAATATAGTTTAATAATATAGTTTAATAATATACTTTAATAATATAGTTTAATAATATACTTAATAATATACTTTAATAATATAGTTTAATAATATACTTAATAATATACTTAATAATATAGTTTAATAATATACTTTAATAATATACTTTAATAATATACTTTAATAATATACTTTAATAATATACTTTAATAATATACTTTAATAATATACTTTAATAATATACTTAATAATATACTTTAATAATATACTTTAATAATATAGTTTATTAATATACTTTAATAATATACTTTAATAATATACTTTAATAATATAGTTGAATAATATACTTTAATAATATACTTTAATAATATAGTTGAATAATATACTTTAATAATATACTTTAATAATATACTTAATAATATAGTTTAATAATGTAGTTTAATAATATACTTAATAATATACTTAATAATATAGTTTAATAATATACTTTAATAATATACTTTAATAATATACTTTAATAATATACTTTAATAATATAATTTAATAATATAGTTTAATAATATAGTTTAATAATATACTTAATAATATACTTTAATAATATACTTTAATAATATAGTTTATTAATATAGTTTAATAATATAGTTTAATAATATAGTTTAATAATATACTTTAATAATATAGTTGAATAATATACTTTAATAATATACTTTAATAATATACTTTAATAATATACTTAATAATATAGTTTAATAATATAGTTTAATAATATAGTTTAATAATATAGTTTAATAATATACTTTAATAATATACTTTAATAATATACTTTAATAATATACTTTAATAATATACTTTAATAATATAGTTTAATAATATACTTTAATAATATACTTTAATAATATAGTTTAATAATATACTTTAATAATATAGTTTAATAATATACTTAATAATATACTTTAATAATATAGTTTAATAATATACTTAATAATATACTTAATAATATACTTTAATAATATACTTTAATAATATACTTTAATAATATACTTTAATAATATACTTTAATAATATAGTTTAATAATATACTTAATAATATACTTTAATAATATAGTTTAATAATATACTTAATAATATAGTTTAATAATATAGTTTAATAATATACTTAATAATATACTTAATAATATAGTTTAATAATATAGTTTAATAATATACTTTAATAATATACTTAATAATATAGTTTAATAATATACTTTAATAATATAGTTTAATAATATACTTTAATAATATACTTTAATAATATAGTTTAATAATATAGTTTAATAATATACTTAATAATATACTTTAATAATATACTTTAATAATATACTTTAAAAATATACTTTAATAATATAGTTTATTAATATACTTTAATAATATAGTTTAATAATATACTTAATAATATACTTTAATAATATAGTTTAATAATATACTTAATAATATAGTTTAATAATATAGTTTAATAATATACTTTAATAATATACTTGAATAATATACTTTAATAATATACTTTAATAATATACTTTAATAATATACTTTAATAATATACTTGAATAATATACTTTAATAATATACTTAATAATATAGTTTAATAATATACTTTAATAATATACTTAATAATATAGTTTAATAATATAGTTTAATAATATACTTAATAATATACTTAATAATATAGTTTAATAATATAGTTTAATAATATACTTTAATAATATACTTAATAATATAGTTTAATAATATACTTTAATAATATACTTTAATAATATACTTTAATAATATACTTTAATAATATAGTTTAATAATATACTTAATAATATACTTTAATAATATACTTTAATAATATACTTTAAAAATATACTTTAATAATATAGTTTATTAATATACTTTATTAATATACTTTAATAATATAGTTTAATAATATACTTAATAATATACTTTAATAATATACTTAATAATATAGTTTAATAATATAGTTTAATAATATACTTTAATAATATACTTAATAATATAGTTTAATAATATACTTTAATAATATAGTTTAATAATATACTTTAATAATATACTTTAATAATATACTTTAATAATATACTTTAATAATATACTTAATAATATACTTTAATAATATACTTTAATAATATACTTTAAAAATATACTTTAATAATATAGTTTATTAATATACTTTAATAATATAGTTTAATAATATACTTAATAATATACATTAATAATATAGTTTAATAATATACTTAATAATATAGTTTAATAATATACTTTAATAATATACTTGAATAATATACTTGAATAATATACTTTAATAATATACTTTAATAATATACTTTAATAATATACTTGAATAATATACTTTAATAATATACTTTAATAATATACTTAATAATATAGTTTAATAATATAGTTTAATAATATACTTAATAATATACTTAATAATATAGTTTAAAAATATACTTTAATAATATACTTTAATAATATAGTTGAATAATATAGTTGAATAATATAGTTGAATAAAATACTTTAATAATATACTTAATAATATACTTTAATAATATACTTTAATAATATACTTTAATAATATACTTTAATAATATACTTTAATAATATACTTTAATAATATACTTTAATAATATAGTTTAATAATATAGTTTAATAATATACTTTAATAATATACTTTAATAATATACTTAATAATATAGTTTAATAATATAGTTTAATAATATAGTTTAATAATATAGTTTAATAATATACTTTAATAATATAGTTTAATAATATACTTAATAATATACTTTAATAATATAGTTTAATAATATACTTAATAATATACTTAATAATATAGTTTAATAATATACTTTAATAATATACTTTAATAATATACTTTAATAATATACTTTAATAATATACTTTAATAATATACTTTAATAATATACTTTAATAATATACTTAATAATATACTTTAATAATATACTTTAATAATATAGTTTATTAATATAGTTTAATAATATACTTTATTAATATACTTTAATAATATAGTTGAATAATATACTTTAATAATATACTTTAATAATATAGTTGAATAATATACTTTAATAATATACTTTAATAATATACTTAATAATATAGTTTAATAATATAGTTTAATAATATACTTAATAATATACTTAATAATATAGTTTAATAATATACTTTAATAATATAGTTTAATAATATACTTTAATAATATACTTTAATAATATAGTTTAATAATATAGTTTAATAATATACTTTAATAATATACTTTAATAATATAGTTTAATAATATACTTTAATAATATACTTTAATAATATACTTTATACTATAGTTTAATAATATAGTTTAATAATATAGTTTAATAATATAGTTTAATAATATACTTTAATAATATACTTAATAATATACTTTAATAATATACTTTAATAATATACTTTAATAATATACTTTAATAATATACTTTAATAATATAGTTTAATAATATACTTTAATAATATACTTTAATAATATAGTTTAATAATATAGTTTAATAATATAGTTTAATAATATAGTTTAATAATATACTTAATAATATAGTTTAATAATATAGTTTAATAATATAGTTTAATAATATAGTTTAATAATATAGTTTAATAATATAGTTTAATAATATACTTTAATAATATACTTTAATAATATAGTTTAATAATATACTTTAATAATATCGTTTAATAATATACTTAATAATATAGTTTAATAATATAGTTTAATAATATACTTTTTAATAATATACTTTAATAATATACTTTAATAATATAGTTGAATAATATAGTTTAATAATATACTTTAATAATATATTTTAATAATATAGTTTAATAATATACTTAATAATATAGTTTAATAATATAGTTTAATAATATACTTAATAATATACTTAATAATATAGTTTAATAATATAGTTTAATAATATAGTTTAATAATATACTTTAATAATATACTTTAATAATATACTTTAATAATATAGTTTAATAATATACTTTAATAATATAGTTTAATAATATACTTTATAATATAGTTGAATAATATAGTTTAATAATATAGTTTAATAATATACTTTAATAATATACTTTAATAATATACTTTAATAATATAGTTTAATAATATACTTTAATAATATAGTTTAATAATATACTTAATAATATACTTTAATAATATAGTTTAATAATATACTTAATAATATACTTAATAATATAGTTTAATAATATACTTAATAATATACTTAATAATATACTTAATAATATAGTTTAATAATATACTTTAATAATATACTTTAATAATATACTTTAATAATATATTTTAATAATATAGTTTAATAATATACTTAATAATATAGTTTAATAATATAGTTTAATAATATACTTTAATAATATACTTTAATAATATACTTTAATAATATACTTTAATAATATAGTTTAATAATATACTTAATAATATACTTTAATAATATAGTTTAATAATATAGTTTATTAATATAGTTTAATAATATAGTTTAATAATATACTTTAATAATATACTTTAATAATATAGTTGAATAATATACTTTAATAATATACTTTAATAATATACTTAATAATATAGTTTAATAATATAGTTTAATAATATACTTAATAATATACTTAATAATATAGTTTAATAATATACTTTAATAATATACTTTAATAATATACTTAATAATATAGTTTAATAATATACTTTAATAATATACTTTAATAATATAGTTGAATAATATAGTTGAATAATATAGTTGAATAATATACTTTAATAATATACTTAATAATATACTTTAATAATATACTTTAATAATATACTTTAATAATATAGTTTAATAATATAGTTTAATAATATAGTTTAATAATATAGTTTAATAATATACTTTAATAATATACTTTAATAATATACTTTAATAATATAGTTTAATAATATACTTTAATAATATAGTTTAATAATATACTTAATAATATACTTTAATAATATAGTTTAATAATATACTTAATAATATACTTAATAATATAGTTTAATAATATACTTTAATAATTTACTTTAATAATATACTTTAATAATATACTTTAATAATATACTTTAATAATATAGTTTAATAATATACTTAATAATATACTTTAATAATATAGTTTAATAATATAGTTTATTAATATAGTTTAATAATATAGTTTAATAATATACTTTAATAATATACTTTAATAATATAGTTGAATAATATACTTTAATAATATACTTTAATAATATACTTAATAATATAGTTTAATAATATAGTTTAATAATATACTTAATAATAAACTTAATAATATAGTTTAATAATATACTTTAATAATATACTTTAATAATATACTTAATAATATAGTTTAATAATATACTTTAATAATATACTTTAATAATATACTTTAATAATATAGTTTAATAATATAGTTTAATAATATACTTAATAATATACGTTAATAATATACTTTAATAATATACTTTAAAATATACTTTAATAATATAGTTTATTAATATACTTTAATAATATAGTTTAATAATATACTTAATAATATACTTTAATAATATAGTTTAATAATATACTTAATAATATAGTTTAATAATATACTTTAATAATATACTTGAATAATATACTTTAATAATATAGTTTAATAATATACTTAATAATATACTTTAATAATATAGTTTAATAATATACTTAATAATATACTTAATAATATAGTTTAATAATATACTTTAATAATATACTTTAATAATATACTTTAATAATATACTTTAATAATATACTTTAATAATATACTTTAATAATATAGTTTAATAATATACTTAATAATATACTTTAATAATATAGTTTAATAATATAGTTTATTAATATAGTTTAATAATATACTTTAATAATATACTTTAATAATATACTTAATAATATACTTTAATAATATACTTTAATAATATACTTAATAATATACTTAATAATATAGTTTAATAATATACTTTAATAATATACTTTAATAATATAGTTTAATAATATACTTTAATAATATACTTTAATAATATACTTTAATAATATACTTTATACTATAGTTTAATAATATAGTTTAATAATATAGTTTAATAATATAGTTTAATAATATACTTTAATAATATACTTAATAATATACTTTAATAATATACTTTAATAATATACTTTAATAATATACTTTAATAATATACTTTAATAATATACTTTAATAATATAGTTTAATAATATAGTTTAATAATATAGTTTAATAATATAGTTTAATAATATACTTAATAATATAGTTTAATAATATAGTTTAATAATATAGTTTAATAATATAGTTTAATAATATAGTTTAATAATATACTTTAATAATATACTTTAATAATATACTTTAATAATATAGTTTAATAATATACTTTAATAATATAGTTTAATAATATACTTAATAATATAGTTTAATAATATAGTTTAATAATATACTTTAATAATATACTTTAATAATATAGTTGAATAATATAGTTTAATAATATACTTTAATAATATATTTTAATAATATAGTTTAATAATATACTTAATAATATAGTTTAATAATATAGTTTAATAATATACTTAATAATATACTTAATAATATAGTTTAATAATATAGTTTAATAATATAGTTTAATAATATACTTTAATAATATACTTTAATAATATACTTTAATAATATAGTTTAATAATATACTTTAATAATATAGTTTAATAATATACTTAATAATATACTTTAATAATATAGTTTAATAATATACTTAATAATATACTTAATAATATAGTTTAATAATATACTTTAATAATTTACTTTAATAATATACTTTAATAATATACTTTAATAATATACTTAATAATATAGTTTAATAATATAGTTTAATAATATACTTTAATAATATACTTTAATAATATAGTTTAATAATATAGTTTAATAATATAGTTTAATAATATACTTTAATAATATACTTTAATAATATACTTTAATAATATACTTAATAATATAGTTTAATAATATACTTTAATAATATACTTAATAATATAGTTTAATAATATAGTTTAATAATATACTTTAATAATATACTTTAATAATATAGTTTAATAATATAGTTTAATAATATACTTTAATAATATACTTTAATAATATACTTTAATAATATACTTTAATAATATACTTAATAATATAGTTTAATAATATAGTTTAATAATATAGTTTAATAATATAGTTTAATAATATACTTTAATAATATACTTTAATAATATAGTTTAATAATATAGTTTAATAATATAGTTTAATAATATAGTTTAATAATATAGTTTAATAATATAGTTTAATAATATACTTTAATAATATACTTAATAATATAGTTTAATAATATAGTTTAATAATATAGTTTAATAATATACTTTAATAATATACTTTAATAATATACTTAATAATATAGTTTAATAATATAGTTTAATAATATACTTAATAATATACTTAATAATATAGTTTAATAATATAGTTTAATAATATACTTTAATAATATACTTAATAATATAGTTTAATAATATACTTTAATAATATACTTTAATAATATACTTTAATAATATACTTTAATAATATAGTTTAATAATATACTTAATAATATACTTTAATAATATACTTTAAAAATATACTTTAATAATATAGTTTATTAATATACTTTATTAATATACTTTAATAATATAGTTTAATAATATACTTAATAATATAGTTTAATAATATAGTTTAATAATATAGTTTAATAATATAGTTTAATAATATACTTTAATAATATACTTTAATAATATACTTTAATAATATAGTTTAATAATATACTTTAATAATATAGTTTAATAATATACTTAATAATATAGTTTAATAATATAGTTTAATAATATAGTTTAATAATATAGTTTAATAATATACTTTAATAATATAGTTGAATAATATAGTTTAATAATATACTTTAATAATATATTTTAATAATATAGTTTAATAATATACTTAATAATATAGTTTAATAATATAGTTTAATAATATACTTAATAATATACTTAATAATATACTTTAATAATATACTTTAATAATATAGTTTAATAATATACTTTAATAATATACTTTAATAATATACTTTAATAATATAGTTTAATAATATACTTTAATAATATAGTTTAATAATATACTTAATAATATACTTTAATAATATAGTTTAATAATATACTTAATAATATACTTAATAATATAGTTTAATAATATACTTTAATAATTTACTTTAATAATATACTTTAATAATATACTTTAATAATATACTTTAATAATATACTTTAATAATATAGTTTAATAATATACTTAATAATATACTTTAATAATATAGTTTAATAATATAGTTTATTAATATAGTTTAATAATATAGTTTAATAATATACTTTAATAATATACTTTAATAATATAGTTGAATAATATACTTTAATAATATACTTTAATAATATACTTAATAATATAGTTTAATAATATAGTTTAATAATATACTTAATAATATACTTAATAATATAGTTTAATAATATAGTTTAATAATATACTTTAATAATATACTTAATAATATAGTTTAATAATATACTTTAATAATATACTTTAATAATATACTTTAATAATATAGTTTAATAATATAGTTTAATAATATACTTAATAATATACTTTAATAATATACTTTAATAATATACTTTAAAATATACTTTAATAATATAGTTTATTAATATACTTTAATAATATAGTTTAATAATATACTTAATAATATACTTTAATAATATAGTTTAATAATATACTTAATAATATAGTTTAATAATATACTTTAATAATATACTTGAATAATATACTTTAATAATATAGTTTAATAATATACTTAATAATATACTTTAATAATATAGTTTAATAATATACTTAATAATATACTTAATAATATAGTTTAATAATATAGTTTAATAATATACTTTAATAATATACTTTAATAATATACTTTAATAATATACTTTAATAATATACTTTAATAATATAGTTTAATAATATACTTAATAATATACTTTAATAATATAGTTTAATAATATAGTTTATTAATATAGTTTAATAATATACTTTAATAATATACTTTAATAATATACTTTAATAATATAGTTGAATAATATACTTTAATAATATACTTTAATAATATACTTTAATAATATACTTAATAATATAGTTTAATAATATAGTTTAATAATATACTTAATAATATACTTAATAATATAGTTTAATAATATAGTTTAATAATATAGTTTAATAATATACTTAATAATATAGTTTAATAATATACTTTAATAATATAGTTTAATAATATACTTTAATAATATACTTTAATAATATAGTTTAATAATATAGTTTAATAATATACTTAATAATATACTTTAATAATATACTTTAATAATATACTTTAAAATATACTTTAATAATATAGTTTATTAATATACTTTAATAATATAGTTTAATAATATACTTAATAATATACTTTAATAATATAGTTTAATAATATACTTAATAATATAGTTTAATAATATAGTTTAATAATATACTTGAATAATATACTTGAATAATATACTTTAATAATATACTTTAATAATATACTTTAATAATATACTTGAATAATATACTTTAATAATATACTTTAATAATATACTTAATAATATAGTTTAATAATATAGTTTAATAATATACTTAATAATATACTTAATAATATAGTTTAAAAATATACTTTAATAATATACTTTAATAATATAGTTGAATAATATAGTTGAATAATATAGTTGAATAATATACTTTAATAATATACTTAATAATATACTTTAATAATATACTTTAATAATATACTTTAATAATATAGTTTAATAATATACTTTAATAATATAGTTTAATAATATACTTTAATAATATACTTTAATAATATACTTTAATAATATACTTAATAATATAGTTTAATAATATACTTTAATAATATACTTAATAATATACTTAATAATATAGTTGAATAATATACTTTAATAATATACTTTAATAATATAGTTGAATAATATAGTTGAATAATATAGTTGAATAATATACTTTAATAATATACTTAATAATATACTTAATAATATAGTTTAATAATATAGTTTAATAATATACTTTAATAATATACTTAATAATATACTTTAATAATATACTTTAATAATATACTTTAATAATATACTTTAATAATATACTTTAATAATATACTTTAATAATATACTTTAATAATATACTTTAATAATATACTTTAATAATATACTTAATAATATACTTTAATAATATACTTTAATAATATAGTTTAATAATATACTTTAATAATATACTTTAATAATATACTTTAATAATATACTTTAATAATATAGTTGAATAATATAGTTGAATAATATACTTTAATAATATACTTTAATAATATACTTTAATAATATAGTTTAATAATATACTTTAATAATATAGTTTAATAATATACTTAATAATATAGTTTAACAATATAGTTTAATAATATAGTTTAATAATATAGTTTAATAATATAGTTTAATAATATACTTTAATAATATACTTTAATAATATAGTTGAATAATATACTTTAATAATATACTTTAATAATATACTTTAATAATATAGTTTAATAATATACTTAATAATATAGTTTAATAATATAGTTTAATAATATACTTAATAATATACTTAATAATATAGTTTAATAATATAGTTTAATAATATAGTTTAATAATATACTTAATAATATAGTTTAATAATATAGTTTAATAATATAGTTTAATAATATAGTTTAATAATATACTTTAATAATATACTTTAATAATATACTTTAATAATATAGTTTAATAATATACTTTAATAATATAGTTTAATAATATACTTTAATAATATAGTTTAATAATATACTTAATAATATACTTTAATAATATACTTTAATAATATAGTTTAATAATATAGTTTAATAATATACTTTAATAATATACTTTAATAATATAGTTGAATAATATAGTTTAATAATATACTTTAATAATATACTTTAATAATATAGTTTAATAATATACTTAACAATATAGTTTAATAATATAGTTTAATAATATACTTAATAATATACTTAATAATATAGTTTAATAATATAGTTTAATAATATACTTTAATAATATACTTTAATAATATAGTTTAATAATATACTTTAATAATATACTTTAATAATATAGTTTAATAATATACTTAATAATATACTTTAATAATATAGTTTAATAATATACTTTAATAATATACTTTAATAATATAGTTTAATAATATAGTTTAATAATATACTTTAATAATATAGTTGAATAATATAGTTTAATAATATACTTTAATAATATACTTTAATAATATAGTTTAATAATATACTTAATAATATAGTTTAATAATATAGTTTAATAATATACTTAATAATATACTTAATAATATAGTTTAATAATATAGTTTAATAATATACTTTAATGATATACTTAATAATATAGTTTAATAATATAGTTTAATAATATAGTTTAATAATATACTTTAATAATATACTTTAATAATATACTTTTATAATATAGTTTAATAATATAGTTTAATAATATACTTAATAATATACTTTAATAATATACTTTAATAATATACTTTAAAAATATACTTTAATAATATAGTTTATTAATATACTTTATTAATATACTTTAATAATATACTTTAATAATATACTTAATAATATACTTTAATAATATACTTTAATAATATACTTAATAATATAGTTTAATAATATACTTGAATAATATACTTGAATAATATACTTTAATAATATACTTTAATAATATACTTTAATAATATACTTTAATAATATACTTGAATAATATACTTTAATAATATACTTTAATAATATACTTAATAATATAGTTTAATAATATACTTTAATAATATACTTAATAATATAGTTGAATAATATACTTTAATAATATACTTTAATAATATAGTTGAATAATATAGTTGAATAATATACTTTAATAATATACTTAATAATATACTTAATAATATAGTTTAATAATATAGTTTAATAATATACTTTAATAATATACTTTAATAATATACTTAATAATATACTTTAATAATATACTTTAATAATATACTTTAATAATATACTTTAATAATATACTTTAATAATATACTTTAATAATATACTTTAATAATATACTTAATAATATACTTTAATAATATACTTTAATAATATAGTTTAATAATATACTTTAATAATATACTTTAATAATATACTTTAATAATATAGTTGAATAATATAGTTGAATAATATAGTTTCATAATATAGTTTAATAATATACTTTAATAATATACTTTAATAATATAGTTTAATAATATACTTTAATAATATAGTTTAATAATATACTTAATAATATAGTTTAATAATATAGTTTAATAATATAGTTTAATAATATACTTTAATAATATACTTTAATAATATAGTTGAATAATATACTTTAATAATATACTTTAATAATATACTTTAATAATATAGTTTAATAATATACTTAATAATATAGTTTAATAATATAGTTTAATAATATACTTAATAATATACTTAATAATATAGTTTAATAATATAGTTTAATAATATAGTTTAATAATATACTTCATAATATAGTTGAATAATATAGTTGAATAATATAGTTTAATAATATAGTTTAATAATATAGTTTAATAATATACTTAATAATATAGTTTAATAATATAGTTTAATAATATACTTAATAATATACTTAATAATATACTTTAATAATATACTTTAATAATATACTTTAATAATATACTTCATAATATAGTTGAATAATATAGTTTAATAATATACTTTAATAATATACTTTAATAATATACTTTAATAATATACTTTAATAATATAGTTTAATAATATAGTTTAATAATATAGTTTAATAATATACTTAATAATATACTTAATAATATAGTTTAATAATATAGTTTAATAATATAGTTTAATAATATACTTCATAATATAGTTGAATAATATAGTTTAATAATATACTTTAATAATATACTTTAATAATATACTTTAATAATATACTTTAATAATATAGTTTAATAATATACTTAATAATATACTTTAATAATATACTTTAATAATATACTTTAAAAATATACTTTAATAATATAGTTTATTAATATAGTTTAATAATATAGTTTAATAATATACTTCATAATATAGTTGAATAATATAGTTTAATAATATACTTTAATAATATACTTTAATAATATAGTTTATTAATATAGTTTAATAATATAGTTTAATAATATACTTCATAATATAGTTGAATAATATAGTTTAATAATATAGTTTAATAATATACTTCATAATATAGTTGAATAATATAGTTGAATAATATAGTTTAATAATATAGTTTAATAATATAGTTTAATAATATACTTAATAATATAGTTTAATAATATAGTTTAATAATATACTTAATAATATACTTAATAATATAGTTTAATAATATAGTTTAATAATATAGTTTAATAATATACTTCATAATATAGTTGAATAATATAGTTTAATAATATACTTTAATAATATACTTTAATAATATACTTTAATAATATAGTTTAATAATATACTTAATAATATACTTAATAATATAGTTTAATAATATAGTTTAATAATATACTTCATAATATAGTTGAATAATATAGTTTAATAATATAGTTTAATAATATACTTAATAATATACTTTAATAATATACTTTAATAATATACTTTAAAAATATACTTTAATAATATAGTTTATTAATATAGTTTAATAATATAGTTTAATAATATACTTCATAATATAGTTGAATAATATAGTTTAATAATATACTTTAATAATATACTTTAATAATATAGTTTATTAATATAGTTTAATAATATAGTTTAATAATATACTTAATAATATAGTTTAATAATATAGTTTAATAATATAGTTTAATAATATACTTCATAATATAGTTGAATAATATAGTTTAATAATATACTTTAATAATATACTTTAATAATATACTTTAATAATATAGTTTAATAATATAGTTTAATAATATAGTTTAATAATATACTTAATAATATACTTAATAATATAGTTTAATAATATAGTTTAATAATATAGTTTAATAATATAGTTTAATAATATAGTTTAATAATATACTTCATAATATAGTTTAATAATATACTTTAATAATATACTTTAATAATATACTTTAATAATATACTTTAATAATATACTTTAATAATATAGTTTAATAATATAGTTTAATAATATACTTAATAATATACTTAATAATATAGTTTAATAATATAGTTTAATAATATACTTCATAATATAGTTGAATAATATAGTTTCATAATATACTTTAATAATATACTTTAATAATATACTTTAATAATATAGTTTAATAATATACTTAATAATATACTTTAATAATGTACTTTAATAATATACTTAATAATATACTTTAATAATATACTTTAATAATATACTTGAATAATATACTTTAATAATATACTTCAATAATATACTTTAATAATATACTTGAATAATATACTTTAATAATATACTTAATAATATAGTTTAATAATATACTTTAATAATATACTTAATAATATACTTAATAATATAGTTTAATAATATACTTTAATAATATACTTTAATAATATAGTTGAATAATATAGTTGAATAATATACTTTAATAATATACTTAATAATATACTTAATAATATACTTTAAAAATATACTTTAATAATATAGTTTAATAATATACTTAATAATATACTTTAATAATATACTTTAATAATATACTTTAAAAATATACTTTAATAATATAGTTTATTAATATAGTTTAATAATATAGTTTAATAATATACTTCATAATATAGTTGAATAATATAGTTTAATAATATACTTTAATAATATACTTTAATAATATAGTTTATTAATATAGTTTAATAATATAGTTTAATAATATACTTAATAATATAGTTTAATAATATAGTTTAATAATATAGTTTAATAATATACTTCATAATATAGTTGAATAATATAGTTTAATAATATACTTTAATAATATACTTTAATAATATACTTTAATAATATAGTTTAATAATATAGTTTAATAATATAGTTTAATAATATACTTAATAATATACTTAATAATATAGTTTAATAATATAGTTTAATAATATAGTTTAATAATATAGTTTAATAATATAGTTTAATAATATACTTCATAATATAGTTGAATAATATAGTTTAATAATATACTTTAATAATATACTTTAATAATATACTTTAATAATATACTTTAATAATATAGTTTAATAATATAGTTTAATAATATACTTAATAATATACTTAATAATATAGTTTAATAATATAGTTTAATAATATAGTTTAATAATATACTTCATAATATAGTTGAATAATATAGTTTCATAATATACTTTAATAATATACTTTAATAATATACTTTAATAATATAGTTTAATAATATACTTAATAATATACTTTAATAATATACTTTAATAATATACTTAATAATATACTTTAATAATATACTTTAATAATATACTTGAATAATATACTTTAATAATATACTTCAATAATATACTTTAATAATATACTTGAATAATATACTTTAATAATATACTTAATAATATAGTTTAATAATATACTTTAATAATATACTTAATAATATACTTAATAATATAGTTTAATAATATACTTTAATAATATACTTTAATAATATAGTTGAATAATATAGTTGAATAATATAGTTGAATAATATACTTTAATAATATACTTAATAATATACTTAATAATATACTTTAAAAATATACTTTAATAATATACTTTAATAATATAGTTGAATAATATAGTTGAATAATATACTTTAATAATATACTTAATAATATAGTTTAATAATATACTTTAATAATATACTTAATAATATAGTTGAATAATATCCTTTAATAATATCCTTTAATAATATACTTTAATAATATACTTAATAATATAGTTTAATAATATACTTTAATAATATACTTTAATAATATACTTAATAATATAGTTTAATAATATACTTTAATAATATACTTTAATAATATACTTTAATAATATACTTTAATAATATACTTTATACTATAGTTTAATAATATAGTTTAATAATATAGTTTAATAATATAGTTTAATAATATAGTTTAATAATATACTTAATAATATACTTTAATAATATACTTTATAATATACTTTAATAATATAGTTTAATAATATACTTTAATAATATAGTTTAATAATATACTTTATAATATAGTTTAATAATATAGTTTAATAATATAGTTTAATAATATAGTTTAATAATATACTTAATAATATACTTTAATAATATACTTTAATAATATAGTTTAATAATATAGTTTAATAATATAGTTTAATAATATACTTCATAATATAGTTGAATAATATAGTTGAATAATATAGTTTAATAATATACTTTAATAATATACTTTAATAATATACTTTATAATATACTTTAATAATATAGTTTAATAATATACTTTAATAATATAGTTTAATAATATACTTTAATAATATAGTTTAATAATATAGTTTAATAATATACTTTAATAATATACTTTAATAATATACTTAATAATATAGTTTAATAATATAGTTTAATAATATAGTTTAATAATATAGTTTAATAATATACTTCATAATATAGTTGAATAATATAGTTTAATAATATACTTTAATAATATACTTTAATAATATACTTTAATAATATAGTTTAATAATATACTTAATAATATACTTTAATAATATACTTTAATAATATACTTTAAAAATATACTTTAATAATATAGTTTATTAATATAGTTTAATAATATAGTTTAATAATATACTTCATAATATAGTTGAATAATATAGTTTAATAATATACTTTAATAATATACTTTAATAATATAGTTTATTAATATAGTTTAATAATATAGTTTAATAATATACTTCATAATATAGTTGAATAATATAGTTTAATAATATACTTTAATAATATACTTAATAATATAGTTTAATAATATAGTTTAATAATATAGTTTAATAATATACTTCATAATATAGTTGAATAATATAGTTGAATAATATAGTTTAATAATATACTTTAATAATATAGTTTAATAATATAGTTTAATAATATAGTTTAATAATATAGTTTAATAATATACTTAATAATATACTTAATAATATAGTTTAATAATATAGTTTAATAATATACTTCATAATATAGTTTAATAATATAGTTTAATAATATACTTTAATAATATACTTTAATAATATACTTTAATAATATACTTTAATAATATAGTTTAATAATATACTTAATAATATACTTTAATAATATACTTTAATAATATACTTTAATAATATACTTTAATAATATACTTGAATAATATACTTTAATAATATACTTCAATAATATGCTTTAATAATATACTTGAATAATATACTTTAATAATATACTTTAATAATATACTTAATAATATAGTTTAATAATATACTTTAATAATATACTTAATAATATACTTAATAATATAGTTTAATAATATACTTTAATAATATACTTTAATAATATAGTTGAATAATATAGTTGAATAATATAGTTGAATAATATACTTTAATAATATACTTAATAATATACTTAATAATATAGTTTAATAATATACTTTAATAATATACTTTAATAATATAGTTGAATAATATAGTTGAATAATATACTTTAATAATATACTTAATAATATAGTTTAATAATATACTTTAATAATATACTTAATAATATAGTTGAATAATATCCTTTAATAATATCCTTTAATAATATACTTTAATAATATACTTAATAATATACTTTAATAATATACTTTAATAATATACTTTAATAATATACTTAATAATATAGTTTAATAATATACTTTAATAATATACTTTAATAATATACTTTAATAATATACTTTATACTATAGTTTAATAATATAGTTTAATAATATAGTTTAATAATATACTTTAATAATATACTTAATAATATACTTTAATAATATACTTTATAATATACTTTAATAATATAGTTTAATAATATACTTTAATAATATAGTTTAATAATATACTTTAATAATATAGTTTAATAATATACTTTAATAATATAGTTTAATAATATACTTTAATAATATAGTTTAATAATATACTTTAATAATATACTTAATAATATACTTTAATAATATAGTTTAATAATATAGTTTAATAATATAGTTTAATAATATAGTTTAATAATATACTTTAATAATATACTTTAATAATATAGTTGAATAATATAGTTTAATAATATACTTTAATAATATACTTTAATAATATAGTTTAATAATATACTTAATAATATACTTTAATAATATAGTTGAATAATATAGTTTAATAATATACTTGAATAATATACTTTAATAATATACTTTAATAATATAGTTGAATAATATACTTTAATAATATACTTTAATAATATAGTTAATAATATAGTTTAATAATATACTTTAATAATATACTTAATAATATACTTAATAATATAGTTTAATAATATAGTTTAATAATATACTTTAATAATATACTTAATAATATAGTTTAATAATATAGTTTAATAATATACTTTAATAATATACTTTAATAATATAGTTTAATAATATACTTTAATAATATACTTTAATAATATACTTTAATAATATACTTGAATAATATACTTTAATAATATAGTTTAATAATATAGTATAATAATATACTTTAATAATATACTTTAATAATATAGTTTAATAATATACTTTAATAATATATTTTAATAATATACTTTAATAATATAGTTAATAATATAGTTTAATAATATAGTTTAATAATATACTTTAATAATATACTTTAATAATATACTTTAATAATATACTTTATACTATAGTTTAATAATATAGTTTAATAATATAGTTTAATAATATAGTTTAATAATATAGTTTAATAATATACTTTAATAATATACTTTAATAATATAGTTTATTAATATACTTTATTAATATACTTTAATAATATAGTTTAATAATATACTTGAATAATATACTTGAATAATATACTTTAATAATATACTTTAATAATATACTTTAATAATATAGTTGAATAATATACTTTAATAATATAGTTAATAATATAGTTTAATAATATACTTTAATAATATACTTAATAATATACTTAATAATATACTTTAATAATATACTTTAATAATATACTTTAATAATATACTTTAATAATATACTTTAATAATATACTTTAATAATATACTTTAATAATATACTTTATACTATAGTTTAATAATATAGTTTAATAATATACTTTAATAATATACTTAATAATATACTTTAATAATATAGTTTAATAATATACTTTAATAATATACTTTAATAATATACTTAATAATATACTTTAATAATATAGTTTAATAATATAGTTTAATAATATAGTTTAATAATATAGTTTAATAATATACTTTAATAATATAGTTTAATAATATACTTTAATAATATACTTTAATAATATAGTTTAATAATATACTTAATAATATAGTATAATAATATAGTTTAATAATATACTTAATAATATACTTAATAATATAGTTTAATAATATAGTTTAATAATATAGTTTAATAATATAGTTTAATAATATAGTTTAATAATATAGTTTAATAATATACTTTAATAATATACTTTAATAATATACTTTAATAATATAGTTTAATAATATACTTAATAATATACTTTAATAATATAGTTTAATAATATAGTTTAATAATATAGTTTAATAATATAGTTTAATAATATACTTAATAATATACTTTAATAATATACTTTAATAATATACTTTAAAAATATACTTTAATAATATAGTTTATTAATATACTTTATTAATATACTTTAATAATATAGTTTAATAATATAGTTGAATAATATACTTTAATAATATACTTAATAATATAGTTTAATAATATACTTAATAATATAGTTGAATAATATCCTTTAATAATATCCTTTAATAATATACTTTAATAATATACTTAATAATATACTTTAATAATATACTTTAATAATATACTTTAATAATAT
The DNA here is from genome assembly GCF_963924005.1 of Protomyctophum bolini. Classification (NCBI taxonomy): domain Eukaryota; kingdom Metazoa; phylum Chordata; class Actinopteri; order Myctophiformes; family Myctophidae; genus Protomyctophum; species Protomyctophum bolini. Next base: position 43,679 of record NW_027665532.1, read on the forward strand.
ACTTAATAATATACTTAATAATATAGTTTAATAATATACTTTAATAATATAGTTGAATAATATAGTTGAATAATATACTTTAATAATATACTTAATAATATACTTAATAATATAGTTTAATAATATACTTTAATAATATACTTTAATAATATAGTTGAATAATATAGTTGAATAATATACTTTAATAATATACTTAATAATATAGTTTAATAATATACTTTAATAATATACTTAATAATATAGTTGAATAATATCCTTTAATAATATCCTTTAATAATATACTTTAATAATATACTTAATAATATACTTTAATAATATACTTTAATAATATACTTTAATAATATACTTTAATAATATACTTTAATAATATACTTAAATAATATAGTTTAATAATATACTTAAAAATATAGTTTAATAATATAGTTTAATAATATACTTTAATAATATACTTTAATAATATACTTTAATAATATACTTTAATAATATACTTTAATAATATACTTTATACTATAGTTTAATAATATAGTTTAATAATATAGTTTAATAATATAGTTTAATAATATACTTTAATAATATACTTTAATAATATACTTTAATAATATAGTTTATTAATATACTTTATTAATATACTTTAATAATATACTTTAATAATATACTTTAATAATATACTTGAATAATATACTTTAATAATATACTTTAATAATATAGTTGAATAATATACTTTAATAATATACTTTAATAATATAGTTAATAATATAGTTTAATAATATACTTTAATAATATACTTAATAATATACTTAATAATATAGTTTAATAATATACTTTAATAATATACTTAATAATATACTTAATAATATAGTTTAATAATATACTTTAATAATATACTTAATAATATAGTTTAATAATATAGTTTAATAATATACTTTAATAATATACTTTAATAATATACTTTAATAATATACTTTATACTATAGTTTAATAATATACTTTAATAATATACTTTAATAATATACTTTATTAATATACTTAATAATATACTTTAATAATATACTTTAATAATATACTTTAATAATATAGTTTAATAATATAGTTTAATAATATAGTTTAATAATATAGTTTAATAATATACTTTAATAATATAGTTTAATAATATACTTTAATAATATACTTTAATAATATACTTTAATAATATACTTTAATAATATACTTAATAATATAGTTTAATAATATAGTTTAAAAATATAGTTTAATAATATAGTTTAATAATATAGTTTAATAATATAGTTTAATAATATACTTTAATAATATACTTTAATAATATAGTTTAATAATATACTTTAATAATATAGTTTAATAATATACTTAATAATATAGTTTAATAATATAGTTTAATAATATAGTTTAATAATATACTTTAATAATATACTTTAATAATATACTTTAATAATATACTTTAATAATATAGTTGAATAATATAGTTTAATAATATACTTTAATAATATACTTTAATAATATAGTTGAATAATATAGTTGAATAATATACTTTAATAATATACTTAATAATATAGTTTAATAATATACTTTAATAATATACTTAATAATATAGTTGAATAATATCCTTTAATAATATCCTTTAATAATATACTTTAATAATATACTTAATAATATACTTTAATAATATACTTTAATAATATACTTTAATAATATACTTTAATAATATAGTTTAATAATATACTTTAATAATATAGTTTAATAATATACTTAAAAATATAGTTTAATAATATAGTTTAATAATATACTTTAATAATATACTTTAATAATATACTTTAATAATATACTTTAATAATATACTTTATACTATAGTTTAATAATATAGTTTAATAATATAGTTTAATAATATACTTTAATAATATACTTTAATAATATACTTTAATAATATAGTTTATTAATATACTTTATTAATATACTTTAATAATATAGTTTAATAATATACTTTAATAATATACTTGAATAATATACTTTAATAATATACTTTAATAATATACTTTAATAATATAGTTGAATAATATACTTTAATAATATACTTTAATAATATAGTTAATAATATAGTTTAATAATATAGTTAATAATATAGTTTAATAATATACTTTAATAATATACTTAATAATATACTTAATAATATAGTTTAATAATATACTTTAATAATATACTTAATAATATACTTAATAATATAGTTTAATAATATACTTTAATAATATACTTAATAATATAGTTTAATAATATAGTTTAATAATATACTTTAATAATATACTTTAATAATATACTTTAATAATATACTTTAATAATATACTTTATACTATAGTTTAATAATATACTTTAATAATATACTTTAATAATATACTTTAATAATATACTTTAATAATATACTTTATTAATATACTTAATAATATACTTTAATAATATACTTTAATAATATACTTTAATAATATAGTTTAATAATATAGTTTAATAATATAGTTTAATAATATAGTTTAATAATATACTTTAATAATATAGTTTAATAATATAGTTTAATAATATACTTTAATAATATACTTTAATAATATACTTTAATAATATACTTAATAATATAGTTTAATAATATAGTTTAAAAATATAGTTTAATAATATAGTTTAATAATATAGTTTAATAATATAGTTTAATAATATACTTTAATAATATACTTTAATAATATACTTTAATAATATAGTTTAATAATATACTTTAATAATATACTTTAATAATATACTTAATAATATAGTTTAATAATATAGTTTAATAATATAGTTTAATAATATACTTTAATAATATAGTTTAATAATATAGTTTAATAATATACTTTAATAATATAGTTGAATAATATACTTAATAATATACTTTAATAATATACTTTAATAATATAGTTTAATAATATACTTAATAATATAGTTTAATAATATACTTAATAATATAGTTTAATAATATAGTTTAATAATATACTTAATAATATACTTTAATAATATAGTTTAATAATATAGTTTAATAATATAGTTTAATAATATAGTTTAATAATATACTTAATAATATACTTAATAATATAGTTTAATAATATAGTTTAATAATATACTTTAATAATATACTTAATAATATAGTTTAATAATATAGTTTAATAATATACTTTAATAATATACTTTAATAATATAGTTTAATAATATAGTTTAATAATATAGTTTAATAATATAGTTTAATAATATAGTTTAATAATATACTTAATAATATACTTTAATAATATAGTTTAATAATATACTTTAATAATATAGTTTAATAATATAGTTTAATAATATAGTTTAATAATATAGTTTAATAATATAGTTTAATAATATACTTAATAATATACTTAATAATATAGTTTAATAATATAGTTTAATAATATACTTTAATAATATACTTAATAATATAGTTTAATAATATAGTTTAATAATATACTTTAATAATATACTTTAATAATATAGTTTAATAATATAGTTTAATAATATAGTTTAATAATATAGTTTAATAATATACTTTAATAATATACTTTAATAATATACTTTAATAATATACTTTAATAATATAGTTGAATTATATACTTAATAATATACTTTAATAATATACTTTAATAATATAGTTTAATAATATACTTAATAATATAGTTTAATAATATACTTAATAATATAGTTTAATAATATAGTTTAATAATATACTTAATAATATACTTTAATAATATAGTTTAATAATATAGTTTAATAATATAGTTTAATAATATAGTTTAATAATATACTTCATAATATACTTAATAATATAGTTTAATAATATAGTTTAATAATATACTTTAATAATATACTTAATAATATAGTTTAATAATATAGTTTAATAATATACTTTAATAATATACTTTAATAATATAGTTTAATAATATAGTTTAATAATATAGTTTAATAATATAGTTTAATAATATAGTTTAATAATATACTTAATAATATACTTTAATAATATACTTTAATAATATACTTTAAAAATATACTTTAATAATATAGTTTATTAATATACTTTATTAATATACTTTAATAATATAGTTTAATAATATAGTTGAATAATATACTTTAATAATATACTTAATAATATAGTTTAATAATATACTTAATAATATAGTTGAATAATATCCTTTAATAATATCCTTTAATAATATACTTTAATAATATACTTAATAATATACTTTAATAATATACTTTAATAATATACTTTAATAATATACTTTAATAATATACTTTAATAATATACTTTAATAATATAGTTTAATAATATACTTAATAATATAGTTTAATAATATACTTTAATAATATACTTTAATAATATACTTTATACTATAGTTTAATAATATAGTTTAATAATATAGTTTAATAATATACTTTAATAATATACTTTAATAATATAGTTGAATAATATACTTTAATAATATACTTTATACTATAGTTTAATAATATAGTTTAATAATATAGTTTAATAATATAGTTTAATAATATAGTTTAATAATATACTTAATAATATACTTTAATAATATAGTTTAATAATATAGTTTAATAATATAGTTTAATAATATACTTTAATAATATAGTTTAATAATATAGTTTAATAATATAGTTTAATAATATACTTTAATAATATACTTTAATAATATACTTAATAATATACTTTAATAATATACTTTAATAATATAGTTTAATAATATACTTTAATAATATACTTTATAATATACTTTAATAATATACTTTAATAATATACTTTAATAATATACTTTAATAATATAGTTGAATAATATAGTTTAATAATATAGTTTAATAATATAGTTTAATAATATAGTTTAATAATATAGTTTAATAATATAGTTTAATAATATAGTTTAATAATATAGTTTAATAATATACTTTAATAATATACTTTAATAATATAGTTGAATAATATAGTTTAATAATATACTTTAATAATATACTTTATTAATATACTTAATAATATAGTTTAATAATATACTTAATAATATACTTAATAATATAGTTTAATAATATAGTTTAATAATATAGTTTAATAATATACTTGAATAATATACTTTAATAATATACTTAATAATATACTTTAATAATATACTTTTATAATATACTTAATAATATAGTTTAATAATATACTTTAATAATATACTTGAATAATATACTTTAATAATATACTTTAATAATATACTTGAATAATATACTTTAATAATATACTTTAATAATATACTTAATAATATAGTTTAATAATATACTTTAATAATATACTTAATAATATACTTAATATTATAGTTTAATAATATACTTTAATAATATACTTAATAATATAGTTTAATAATATACTTTAATAATATACTTAATAATATACTTAATAATATAGTTTAATAATATACTTTAATAATATAGTTGAATAATATAGTTGAATAATATACTTTAATAATATACTTAATAATATACTTAATAATATAGTTTAATAATATACTTTAATAATATACTTTAATAATATAGTTGAATAATATAGTTGAATAATATAGTTGAATAATATACTTTAATAATATACTTAATAATATACTTAATAATATACTTTAATAATATACTTTAATAATATACTTTAATAATATAGTTGAATAATATAGTTGAATAATATACTTTAATAATATACTTAATAATATAGTTTAATAATATACTTTAATAATATACTTAATAATATAGTTGAATAATATCCTTTAATAATATCCTTTAATAATATACTTTAATAATATACTTAATAATATACTTTAATAATATACTTTAATAATATACTTTAATAATATACTTTAATAATATACTTTAATAATATAGTTTAATAATATACTTAATAATATACTTTAATAATATACTTTAATAATATACTTTAATAATATACTTTAATAATATAGTTTAATAATATAGTTTTATAATATACTTAATAATATAGTTTAATAATATAGTTTAATAATATACTTTAATAATATACTTGAATAATATACTTTAATAATATACTTTAATAATATAGTTGAATAATATACTTTAATAATATACTTTAATAATATACTTTAATAATATAGTTAATAATATAGTTTAATAATATACTTTAATAATATACTTAATAATATACTTAATAATATAGTTTAATAATATACTTTAATAATATACTTAATAATATAGTTTAATAATATAGTTTAATAATATAGTTTAATAATATACTTTAATAATATACTTTAATAATATACTTTAATAATATACTTTAATAATATACTTTATACTATAGTTTAATAATATAGTTTAATAATATAGTTTAATAATATAGTTTAATAATATAGTTTAATAATATAGTTTAATAATATAGTTTAATAATATACTTAATAATATACTTTAATAATATACTTTAATAATATAGTTTAATAATATAGTTTAATAATATAGTTTAATAATATACTTTAATAATATACTTTAATAATATACTTTAATAATATACTTTAATAATATAGTTTAATAATATACTTTAATAATATACTTAATAATATAGTTTAATAATATAGTTTAATAATATAGTTTAATAATATAGTTTAATAATATACTTTAATAATATAGTTTAATAATATACTTTAATAATATAGTTTAATAATATACTTAATAATATACTTTAATAATATAGTTTAATAATATAGTTTAATAATATAGTTTAATAATATAGTTTAATAATATACTTTAATAATATACTTTAATAATATAGTTGAATAATATAGTTTAATAATATACTTTAATAATATACTTTAATAATATAGTTTAATAATATACTTAATAATATAGTTTAATAATATAGTTTAATAATATACTTAATAATATACTTAATAATATAGTTTAATAATATAGTTTAATAATATAGTTTAATAATATAGTTTAATAATATACTTAATAATATAGTTTAATAATATAGTTTAATAATATAGTTTAATAATATAGTTTAATAATATAGTTTAATAATATACTTTAATAATATACTTTAATAATATAGTTGAATAATATAGTTTAATAATATAGTTTAATAATATAGTTTAATAATATAGTTTAATAATATACTTTAATAATATACTTAATAATATAGTTTAATAATATAGTTTAATAATATAGTTTAATAATATAGTTTAATAATATACTTTAATAATATACTTTAATAATATAGTTTAATAATATACTTTAATAATATAGTTTAATAATATACTTAATAATATACTTTAATAATATAGTTTAATAATATAGTTTAATAATATAGTTTAATAATATAGTTTAATAATATACTTTAATAATATAGTTGAATAATATAGTTTAATAATATACTTTAATAATATACTTTAATAATATAGTTTAATAATATACTTAATAATATAGTTTAATAATATAGTTTAATAATATACTTAATAATATAGTTTAATAATATAGTTTAATAATATACTTTAATAATATACTTTAATAATATACTTTAATAATATACTTTAATAATATACTTTAATAATATAGTTTAATAATATACTTAATAATATAGTTTAATAATATAGTTTAATAATATAGTTTAATAATATACTTTAATAATATACTTTAATAATATAGTTGAATAATATAGTTTAATAATATACTTTAATAATATACTTAATAATATACTTAATAATATAGTTGAATAATATACTTTAATAATATACTTTAATAATATAGTTGAATAATATAGTTGAATAATATACTTTAATAATATACTTAATAATATACTTAATAATATAGTTTAATAATATAGTTTAATAATATACTTTAATAATATACTTTAATAATATACTTAATAATATACTTTAATAATATACTTTAATAATATAGTTTAATAATATAGTTTAATAATATAGTTTAATAATATACTTTAATAATATACTTTAATAATATACTTTAATAATATACTTTAATAATATACTTTAATAATATACTTAATAATATACTTTAATAATATAGTTTAATAATATAGTTTAATAATATACTTTAATAATATACTTTAATAATATAGTTGAATAATATAGTTTAATAATATACTTTAATAATATACTTTAATAATATACTTTAATAATATAGTTTAATAATATACTTAATAATATAGTTTAATAATATAGTTTAATAATATACTTAATAATATACTTAATAATATAGTTTAATAATATAGTTTAATAATATAGTTTAATAATATAGTTTAATAATATACTTTAATAATATAGTTTAATAATATACTTTAATAATATAGTTTAATAATATACTTTAATAATATAGTTTAATAATATACTTAATAATATAGTTTAATAATATAGTTTAATAATATACTTTAATAATATACTTTAATAATATAGTTGAATAATATAGTTTAATAATATACTTTAATAATATACTTTAATAATATAGTTTAATAATATACTTAATAATATACTTTAATAATATAGTTTAATAATATACTTAATAATATACTTAATAATATAGTTTAATAATATAGTTTAATAATATAGTTTAATAATATAGTTTAATAATATGGCTTCAGAGAGAGGGGAACTACCGTAGCACAGATCTTGGCACTGAGGAGAATGATTGAGGAGGTGAGGAAGGACAACTTGACTGCTGTACTCTGCTTCATCGACTTCAAAAAGGCGTTTGACTCGATTCACAGAGGCACAATGGTGAAGATCCTTAAGGCCTACGGTGTCCCTCCCAACTTGCTCCGGGCAATAGAGTCCATGTATGCAAAAACAAGGGCCAAGGTGGTGACCCCAGATGGTAACAGTGAGGAGTTTGATATCCGGGCCGGGGTAATGCAGGGGGATACCCTAGCCCCTTTCCTCTTCATCATAGTCCTGGACTATGCGCTCAGGAAAGCTATCAGTGGACGAGAGCAGGATCTTGGCTTCACCCTAACCCCAAGGAGGTCAAGACGACATCCCAAGGTAGTCCTGACAGATCTGGACTATGCGGATGACATCGGCCTGCTCTCCGACAGCGTGGAACAAGCTCAGGAACTCCTGAACAGTGTGGAGCTGGAGTGTGCCAAAGTTGGCCTTAGGCTAAATGCCAAGAAAACTGAGGTTATCACCTACAACATCTCACCGGAACATCCACCTCTCACAACAGCAGGAGGCACGGTGCTGAAGGAAGTCAAAGACTTCAAGTACCTGGGCTCATGGGTCAACTCAACCGAGCAAGATCTGAAAGTGAGGAAGGCACTTGCATGGAGGTCCCTAAATGGCATGAACAGTGTTTGGAACTCCAATCTCCCCCGACAAATCAAACTCAGCTTCTTCTACGCAACAGTGGAGTCTGTTCTCCTATACGGCAGTGAATGCTGGACCCTGAAGCCAACCCTGGAGAAGTCCCTTGACGGGTGCTACACCAGAATGCTGCGTGCAGTACTTAACATCAGCAAGACTGTACATGTCACTAACATGACTCTGTATGAGGGACTACCGAGGGTGAGCCAGAAAATAGCAGCCAGGAGAATGAGACTAGCAGGACACTGCCAAAGACATCAAGAACTGCCAGCCAGCAAACTGGTGCTCTGGGAACCAACACACGGCCATCGATCACGAGGACGCCCCGTGCTAACATACGTGGATATACTCAAGAGCGATGCAGGAGTGCAAAGTACCAACGAACTGGCCGGATGTATGGAGAACCGAGATGACTGGAAACGACGATGGAGGGCTCGTCTGAGGACGACCTAGAGAGAGATATACTTAATAATATACTTTAATAATATACTTTAAAAATATACTTTAATAATATAGTTTATTAATATACTTTAATAATATACTTTAATAATATACTTTAATAATATACTTTAATAATATAGTTTAATAATATAGTTTAATAATATACTTTAATAATATACTTTAATAATATACTTTAATAATATACTTTAATAATATACTTTAATAATATACTTTAATAATATACTTTAATAATATACTTTAATAATATACTTAATAATATACTTTAATAATATAGTTTAATAATATACTTTAATAATATACTTTAATAATATACTTTAATAATATACTTTAATAATATAGTTGAATAATATAGTTTAATAATATACTTTAATAATATACTTTAATAATATACTTTAATAATATAGTTTAATAATATACTTAATAATATAGTTTAATAATATAGTTTAATAATATACTTAATAATATAGTTTAATAATATAGTTTAATAATATAGTTTAATAATATAGTTTAATAATATAGTTTAATAATATAGTTTAATAATATACTTTAATAATATAGTTTAATAATATACTTTAATAATATAGTTTAATAATATACTTAATAATATACTTTAATAATATAGTTTAATAATATAGTTTAATAATATACTTTAATAATATACTTTAATAATATAGTTGAATAATATAGTTTAATAATATACTTTAATAATATACTTTAATAATATAGTTTAATAATATACTTAATAATATACTTTAATAATATAGTTTAATAATATACTTAATAATATACTTAATAATATAGTTTAATAATATAGTTTAATAATATAGTTTAATAATATAGTTTAATAATATGGCTTCAGAGAGAGGAGAACTACCGTAGCACAGATCTTGGCACTGAGGAGAATGATTGAGGAGGTGAGGAAGGACAACTTGACTGCTGTACTCTGCTTCATCGACTTCAAAAAGGCGTTTGACTCGATTCACAGAGGCACAATGGTGAAGATCCTTAAGGCCTACGGTGTCCCTCCCAACTTGCTCCGGGCAATAGAGTCCATGTATGCAAAAACAAGGGCCAAGGTGGTGACCCCAGATGGTAACAGTGAGGAGTTTGATATCCGGGCCGGGGTAATGCAGGGGGATACCCTAGCCCCTTTCCTCTTCATCATAGTCCTGGACTATGCGCTCAGGAAAGCTATCAGTGGACGAGAGCAGGATCTTGGCTTCACCCTAACCCCAAGGAGGTCAAGACGACATCCCAAGGTAGTCCTGACAGATCTGGACTATGCGGATGACATCGGCCTGCTCTCCGACAGCGTGGAACAAGCTCAGGAACTCCTGAACAGTGTGGAGCTGGAGTGTGCCAAAGTTGGCCTTAGGCTAAATGCCAAGAAAACTGAGGTTATCACCTACAACATCTCACCGGAACATCCACCTCTCACAACAGCAGGAGGCACGGTGCTGAAGGAAGTCAAAGACTTCAAGTACCTGGGCTCATGGGTCAACTCAACCGAGCAAGATCTGAAAGTGAGGAAGGCACTTGCATGGAGGTCCCTAAATGGCATGAACAGTGTTTGGAACTCCAATCTCCCCCGACAAATCAAACTCAGCTTCTTCTACGCAACAGTGGAGTCTGTTCTCCTATACGGCAGTGAATGCTGGACCCTGAAGCCAACCCTGGAGAAGTCCCTTGACGGGTGCTACACCAGAATGCTGCGTGCAGTACTTAACATCAGCAAGACTGTACATGTCACTAACATGACTCTGTATGAGGGACTACCGAGGGTGAGCCAGAAAATAGCAGCCAGGAGAATGAGACTAGCAGGACACTGCCAAAGACATCAAGAACTGCCAGCCAGCAAACTGGTGCTCTGGGAACCAACACACGGCCATCGATCACGAGGACGCCCCGTGCTAACATACGTGGATATACTCAAGAGCGATGCAGGAGTGCAAAGTACCAACGAACTGGCCGGATGTATGGAGAACCGAGATGACTGGAAACGACGATGGAGGGCTCGTCTGAGGACGACCTAGAGAGAGATATACTTAATAATATACTTTAATAATATACTTTAAAAATATACTTTAATAATATAGTTTATTAATATACTTTAATAATATACTTTAATAATATACTTTAATAATATACTTTAATAATATACTTTAATAATATAGTTTAATAATATACTTAATAATATACTTTAATAATATACTTTAATAATATACTTTAATAATATACTTTAATAATATACTTAATAATATAGTTTAATAATATAGTTTAATAATATACTTTAATAATATACTTGAATAATATACTTTAATAATATACTTTAATAATATAGTTGAACAATATACTTTAATAATATACTTTAATAATATACTTTAATAATATAGTTAATAATATAGTTTAATAATATACTTTAATAATATACTTAATAATATACTTAATAATATAGTTTAATAATATACTTTAATAATATACTTAATAATATAGTTTAATAATATAGTTTAATAATATAGTTTAATAATATAGTTTAATAATATAGTTTAATAATATACTTTAATAATATAGTTTAATAATATAGTTTAATAATATACTTTAATAATATACTTTAATAATATACTTAATAATATACTTTAATAATATACTTTAATAATATAGTTTAATAATATAGTTTAATAATATAGTTTAATAATATACTTTAATAATATACTTTAATAATATACTTTAATAATATAGTTTAATAATATAGTTTAATAATATAGTTTAATAATATACTTTAATAATATACTTAATAATATAGTTTAATAATATAGTTTAATAATATAGTTTAATAATATAGTTTAATAATATAGTTTAATAATATACTTTAATAATATACTTTAATAATATAGTTTAATAATATACTTTAATAATATAGTTTAATAATATACTTAATAATATACTTTAATAATATAGTTTAATAATATAGTTTAATAATATAGTTTAATAATATACTTTAATAATATACTTTAATAATATACTTTAATAATATAGTTGAATAATATAGTTGAATAATATACTTTAATAATATACTTTAATAATATAGTTGAATAATATAGTTGAATAATATACTTTAATAATATACTTTAATAATATAGTTTAATAATATACTTAATAATATAGTTTAATAATATAGTTTAATAATATACTTAATAATATACTTAATAATATAGTTTAATAATATAGTTTAATAATATACTTTAATAATATAGTTTAATAATATACTTTAATAATATAGTTTAATAATATACTTAATAATATAGTTTAATAATATAGTTTAATAATATACTTAATAATATAGTTTAATAATATAGTTTAATAATATAGTTTAATAATATACTTTAATAATATACTTTAATAATATACTTTAATAATATACTTTAATAATATACTTTAATAATATACTTAATAATATAGTTTAATAATATAGTTTAATAATATAGTTTAATAATATAGTTTAATAATATACTTTAATAATATACTTTAATAATATAGTTGAATAATATAGTTTAATAATATACTTTAATAATATACTTAATAATATACTTAATAATATAGTTGAATAATATACTTTAATAATATACTTTAATAATATAGTTGAATAATATAGTTGAATAATATACTTTAATAATATACTTAATAATATACTTAATAATATACTTTAATAATATACTTTAATAATATACTTTAATAATATACTTTAATAATATACTTAATAATATACTTTAATAATATAGTTTAATAATATAGTTTAATAATATAGTTTAATAATATAGTTTAATAATATACTTTAATAATATACTTTAATAATATACTTTAATAATATACTTTAATAATATACTTAATAATATACTTTAATAATATACTTTAATAATATACTTTAATAATATACTTTAATAATATACTTTAATAATATAGTTGAATAATATAGTTTAATAATATACTTTAATAATATACTTTAATAATATACTTTAATAATATAGTTTAATAATATACTTAATAATATAGTTTAATAATATAGTTTAATAATATACTTAATAATATACTTAATAATATAGTTTAATAATATAGTTTAATAATATAGTTTAATAATATAGTTTAATAATATACTTTAATAATATAGTTTAATAATATACTTTAATAATATAGTTTAATAATATACTTTAATAATATACTTTAATAATATACTTAATAATATACTTTAATAATATAGTTTAATAATATAGTTTAATAATATACTTTAATAATATACTTTAATAATATAGTTGAATAATATAGTTTAATAATATACTTTAATAATATACTTTAATAATATAGTTTAATAATATACTTAATAATATACTTTAATAATATAGTTTAATAATATACTTAATAATATACTTAATAATATAGTTTAATAATATAGTTTAATAATATAGTATAATAATATAGTTTAATAATATACTTAATAATATACTTTAATAATATACTTTAAAAATATACTTTAATAATATAGTTTATTAATATACTTTATTAATATACTTTAATAATATAGTTTAATAATATACTTAATAATATACTTTAATAATATACTTTAATAATATACTTAATAATATACTTTAATAATATACTTTAATAATATACTTGAATAATATACTTTAATAATATACTTTAATAATATACTTTAATAATATACTTGAATAATATACTTTAATAATATACTTTAATAATATACTTAATAATATAGTTTAATAATATACTTTAATAATATACTTAATAATATACTTAATAATATAGTTTAATAATATACTTTAATAATATAGTTGAATAATATAGTTGAATAATATAGTTGAATAATATAGTTGAATAATATACTTTAATAATATACTTAATAATATACTTAATAATATAGTTTAATAATATACTTTAATAATATACTTTAATAATATAGTTGAATAATATAGTTGAATAATATACTTTAATAATATACTTAATAATATAGTTTAATAATATACTTTAATAATATACTTAATAATATAGTTGAATAATATCCTTTAATAATATCCTTTAATAATATACTTTAATAATATACTTAATAATATACTTTAATAATATACTTTAATAATATACTTTAATAATATACTTTAATAATATACTTAATAATATAGTTTAATAATATACTTTAATAATATACTTTAATAATATACTTTAATAATATACTTTAATAATATAGTTTAATAATATACTTAATAATATAGTTTAATAATATAGTTTAATAATATACTTTAATAATATAGTTTAATAATATAGTTTAATAATATACTTTAATAATATACTTTAATAATATACATTAATAATATACTTTATACTATAGTTTAATAATATAGTTTAATAATATACTTTAATAATATACTTGAATAATATACTTTAATAATATACTTTAATAATATAGTTGAATAATATACTTTAATAATATACTTTAATAATATAGTTAATAATATAGTTTAATAATATACTTTAATAATATACTTAATAATATACTTAATAATATACTTTAATAATATACTTTAATAATATACTTTAATAATATAGTTTAATAATATACTTTAATAATATACTTTAATAATATACTTTATACTATAGTTTAATAATATAGTTTAATAATATAGTTTAAAAATATAGTTTAATAATATAGTTTAATAATATACTTTAATAATATACTTTAATAATATACTTAATAATATACTTTAATAATATACTTTAATAATATACTTTAATAATATACTTTAATAATATAGTTTAATAATATACTTTAATAATATAGTTTAATAATATAGTTTAATAATATACTTTAATAATATACTTTAATAATATACTTTAATAATATACTTTAATAATATACTTAATAATATAGTTTAATAATATAGTTTAATAATATAGTTTAATAATATAGTTTAATAATATAGTTTAATAATATACTTTAATAATATACTTTAATAATATAGTTGAATAATATAGTTTAATAATATAGTTTAATAATATACTTAATAATATACTTTAATAATATAGTTTAATAATATAGTTTAATAATATAGTTTAATAATATAGTTTAATAATATAGTTTAATAATATAGTTGAATAATATAGTTTAATAATATACTTTAATAATATACTTTAATAATATAGTTTAATAATATACTTAATAATATAGTTTAATAATATAGTTTAATAATATACTTAATAATATACTTAATAATATAGTTTAATAATATAGTTTAATAATATACTTTAATAATATACTTTAATAATATACTTTAATAATATACTTTAATAATATACTTTAATAATATACTTTAATAATATACTTTAATAATATACTTAATAATATACTTTAATAATATAGTTTAATAATATAGTTTAATAATATACTTTAATAATATACTTTAATAATATAGTTGAATAATATAGTTTAATAATATACTTTAATAATATACTTTAATAATATAGTTTAATAATATACTTAATAATATAGTTTAATAATATAGTTTAATAATATACTTAATAATATACTTAATAATATAGTTTAATAATATAGTTTAATAATATACTTTAATAATATACTTAATAATATAGTTTAATAATATAGTTTAATAATATACTTTAATAATATACTTTAATAATATACTTTAATAATATAGTTTAATAATATAGTTTAATAATATAGTTTAATAATATACTTAATAATATACTTTAATAATATACTTTAATAATATACTTTAAAAATATACTTTAATAATATAGTTTATTAATATACTTTATTAATATTCTTTAATAATATACTTTAATAATATACTTAATAATATACTTTAATAATATACTTTAATAATATACTTAATAATATAGTTTAATAATATACTTTAATAATATACTTGAATAATATACTTTAATAATATACTTTAATAATATACTTTAATAATAAACTTTAATAATATACTTTAATAATATACTTAATAATATAGTTTAATAATATACTTTAATAATATACTTAATAATATACTTAATAATATAGTTGAATAATATACTTTAATAATATACTTTAATAATATAGTTGAATAATATAGTTGAATAATATACTTTAATAATATAGTTGAATAATATACTTTAATAATATACTTAATAATATACTTAATAATATAGTTTAATAATATAGTTTAATAATATACTTTAATAAAATACTTTAATAATATACTTAATAATATACTTTAATAATATAGTTTAATAATATACTTTAATAATATAGTTTAATAATATACTTTAATAATATACTTTAATAATATACTTTAATAATATACTTTAATAATATACTTTAATAATATAGTTTAATAATATACTTAATAATATACTTTAATAATATACTTTAATAATATAGTTTAATAATATAGTTTAATAATATACTTTAATAATATACTTTAATAATATAGTTGAATAATATAGTTTAATAATATAGTTTAATAATATACTTTAATAATATACTTTAATAATATACTTTAATAATATAGTTTAATAATATAGTTTAATAATATACTTAATAATATACTTTAATAATATAGTTTAATAATATAGTTTAATAATATAGTTTAATAATATAGTTTAATAATATAGTTTAATAATATAGTTGAATAATATAGTTTAATAATATAGTTTAATAATATAGTTTAATAATATACTTAATAATATAGTTTAATAATATAGTTTAATAATATACTTAATAATATACTTAATAATATAGTTTAATAATATAGTTTAATAATATAGTTTAATAATATACTTTAATAATATAGTTTAATAATATACTTTAATAATATACTTTAATAATATAGTTTAATAATATAGTTTAATAATATAGTTTAATAATATACTTAATAATATAGTTTAATAATATAGTTTAATAATATAGTTTAATAATATAGTTTAATAATATACTTTAATAATATACTTTAATAATATAGTTGAATAATATAGTTTAATAATATAGTTTAATAATATACTTTAATAATATAGTTTAATAATATACTTAATAATATAGTTTAATAATATAGTTTAATAATATACTTAATAATATACTTAATAATATAGTTTAATAATATAGTTTAATAATATAGTTTAATAATATACTTTAATAATATACTTTAATAATATACTTTAATAATATACTTTAATAATATAGTTTAATAATATACTTAATAATATACTTTAATAATATAGTTTAATAATATAGTTTAATAATATAGTTTAATAATATAGTTTAATAATATAGTTTAATAATATACTTTAATAATATACTTTAATAATATAGTTGAATAATATAGTTTAATAATATACTTTAATAATATACTTTAATAATATAGTTTAATAATATACTTAATAATATAGTTTAATAATATACTTAATAATATAGTTTAATAATATACTTTAATAATATACTTTAATAATATACTTAATAATATAGTTTAATAATATAGTTTAATAATATACTTTAATAATATACTTTAATAATATAGTTTAATAATATACTTTAATAATATAGTTTAATAATATACTTAATAATATACTTTAATAATATACTTTAATAATATACTTTAAAAATATACTTTAATAATATAGTTTATTAATATACTTTATTAATATACTTTAATAATATACTTTAATAATATACTTAATAATATACTTTAATAATATAGTTTAATAATATACTTAATAATATACTTTAATAATATACTTTAATAATATACTTGAATAATATACTTTAATAATATACTTTAATAATATACTTTAATAATATACTTTAATAATATACTTAATAATATAGTTTAATAATATACTTTAATAATATACTTAATAATATACTTAATAATATAGTTGAATAATATACTTTAATAATATACTTTAATAATATAGTTGAATAATATAGTTGAATAATATACTTTAATAATATAGTTGAATAATATAGTTGAATAATATACTTTAATAATATAGTTGAATAATATACTTTAATAATATACTTAATAATATACTTAATAATATAGTTTAATAATATAGTTTAATAATATACTTTAATAAAATACTTTAATAATATACTTAATAATATACTTTAATAATATAGTTTAATAATATACTTTAATAATATAGTTTAATAATATAGTTTAATAATATACTTTAATAATATACTTTAATAATATACTTTAATAATATACTTTAATAATATAGTTTAATAATATACTTAATAATATACTTTAATAATATAGTTTAATAATATAGTTTAATAATATAGTTTAATAATATACTTTAATAATATACTTTAATAATATAGTTGAATAATATAGTTTAATAATATAGTTTAATAATATACTTTAATAATATACTTTAATAATATACTTTAATAATATAGTTTAATAATATAGTTTAATAATATACTTAATAATATACTTTAATAATATAGTTTAATAATATAGTTTAATAATATAGTTTAATAATATAGTTTAATAATATAGTTTAATAATATAGTTGAATAATATAGTTTAATAATATAGTTTAATAATATAGTTTAATAATATAGTTTAATAATATACTTAATAATATAGTTTAATAATATAGTTTAATAATATACTTAATAATATACTTAATAATATAGTTTAATAATATAGTTTAATAATATAGTTTAATAATATACTTTAATAATATAGTTTAATAATATACTTTAATAATATACTTTAATAATATACTTTAATAATATAGTTTAATAATATAGTTTAATAATATACTTAATAATATAGTTTAATAATATAGTTTAATAATATAGTTTAATAATATAGTTTAATAATATACTTTAATAATATACTTTAATAATATAGTTGAATAATATAGTTTAATAATATAGTTTAATAATATACTTTAATAATATAGTTTAATAATATACTTAATAATATAGTTTAATAATATAGTTTAATAATATACTTAATAATATACTTAATAATATAGTTTAATAATATAGTTTAATAATATAGTTTAATAATATAGTTTAATAATATACTTTAATAATATACTTTAATAATATAGTTTAATAATATAGTTTAATAATATACTTAATAATATACTTTAATAATATAGTTTAATAATATAGTTTAATAATATAGTTTAATAATATAGTTTAATAATATACTTTAATAATATACTTTAATAATATAGTTGAATAATATAGTTTAATAATATACTTTAATAATATACTTTAATAATATAGTTTAATAATATACTTAATAATATAGTTTAATAATATACTTAATAATATAGTTTAATAATATACTTTAATAATATACTTTAATAATATACTTAATAATATAGTTTAATAATATAGTTTAATAATATACTTTAATAATATACTTTAATAATATAGTTTAATAATATACTTTAATAATATAGTTTAATAATATACTTAATAATATACTTTAATAATATACTTTAATAATATACTTTAAAAATATACTTTAATAATATAGTTTATTAATATACTTTATTAATATACTTTAATAATATACTTTAATAATATACTTAATAATATACTTTAATAATATAGTTTAATAATATACTTAATAATATACTTTAATAATATACTTTAATAATATACTTGAATAATATACTTTAATAATATACTTTAATAATATACTTTAATAATATACTTTAATAATATACTTAATAATATAGTTTAATAATATACTTTAATAATATACTTAATAATATACTTAATAATATAGTTGAATAATATACTTTAATAATATACTTTAATAATATAGTTGAATAATATAGTTGAATAATATACTTTAATAATATAGTTGAATAATATACTTTAATAATATACTTTAATAATATAGTTGAATAATATAGTTGAATAATATACTTTAATAATATAGTTGAATAATATAGTTGAATAATATACTTTAATAATATACTTTAATAATATACTTTAATAATATACTTTAATAATATACTTTAATAATATACTTAATAATATACTTTAATAATATACTTTAATAATATACTTAATAATATACTTTAATAATATACTTTAATAATATACTTAATAATATAGTTTAATAATATACTTTAATAATATACTTAATAATATACTTTAATAATATACTTTAATAATATACTTAATAATATACTTTAATAATATAGTTTAATAATATACTTTAATAATATAGTTTAATAATATACTTAATAATATACTTTAATAATATACTTTAATAATATACTTTAATAATATACTTTAAAAATATACTTTTTAACCCTAACCCCAACCCTTTCACAGTCCCAAAGTGCCATTTTCACAGTAAAAAAAAAAAGATTCATTTTGCTTAGCTTAGTCTGTAACTTGAAAACTATGTACCGTATGGCCCTATAAACTGTGTTGGGATGAAAGCTAGCCACTTTGAGCAATGTGGGAAGTGCTGGGGCAGTTTGGGACAACAGGGCCAAAATGTCACTTTCACAGTCCCAAAGTGCCATTTTCACAGTAAAAAGGCCTGGTTCACTTTTGCTTAGCTTAGTCTGTAACTTGAAAACTATGTACCGTATGGCCCTATAAACTGTGTTGGGATGAAAGCTAGCCACTTTGAGCAATGTGGGAAGTGCTGGGGCAGTTTGGGACAACAGGGCCAAAACCCTAACCCTTTCACAGTCCCAAAGTGCCATTTTCACAGTAAAAAAAAAAAGATTCATTTTGCTTAGCTTAGTCTGTAACTTGAAAACTATGTACCGTATGGCCCTATAAACTGTGTTGGGATGAAAGCTAGCCACTTTGAGCAATGTGGGAAGTGCTGGGGCAGTTTGGGACAACAGGGCCAAAATGTCACTTTCACAGTCCCAAAGTGCCATTTTCACAGTAAAAAGGCCTGGTTCACTTTTGCTTAGCTTAGTCTGTAACTTGAAAACTATGTACCGTATGGCCCTATAAACTGTGTTGGGATGAAAGCTAGCCACTTTGAGCAATGTGGGAAGTGCTGGGGCCGTTTGGGACAACAGGGCCAAAACCCTAACCCTAACCCTAACCCTTTCACAGTCCCAAAGTGCCATTTTCACAGTAAAAAAAAAAAAGATTCATTTTGCTTAGCTTAGTCTGTAACTTGAAAACTATGTACCGTATGGCCCTATAAACTGTGTTGGGATGAAAGCTAGCCACTTTGAGCAATGTGGGAAGTGTTGGGGCAGTTTGGGACAACAGGGCCAAAACCCTAACCCTAACCCTAACCCTTTCACAGTCCCAAAGTGCCATTTTCACAGTAAAAAAAAAAAGATTCATTTTGCTTAGCTTAGTCTGTAACTTGAAAACTATGTACCGTATGGCCCTATAAACTGTGTTGGGATGAAAGCTAGCCACTTTGAGCAATGTGGGAAGTGCTGGGGCAGTTTGGGACAACAGGGCCAAAATGTCACTTTCACAGTCCCAAAGTGCCATTTTCACAGTAAAAAGGCCTGGTTCACTTTTGCTTAGCTTAGTCTGTAACTTGAAAACTATGTACCGTATGGCCCTATAAACTGTGTTGGGATGAAAGCTAGCCACTTTGAGCAATGTGGGAAGTGCTGGGGCAGTTTGGGACAACAGGGCCAAAATGTCACTTTCACAGTCCCAAAGTGCCGTTTTCACAGTAAAAAGGCCTGGTTCACTTTTGCTTAGCTTAGTCTGTAACTTGAAAACTATGTACCGTATGGCCCTATAAACTGTGTTGGGATGAAAGCTAGCCACTTTGACCAATGTGGGAAGTGCTGGGGCAGTTTGGGACAACAGGGCCAAAACCCTAACCCTAACCCCAACCCTTTCACAGTCCCAAAGTGCCATTTTCACAGTAAAAAAAAAAAGATTCATTTTGCTTAGCTTAGTCTGTAACTTGAAAACTATGTACCGTATGGCCCTATAAACTGTGTTGGGATGAAAGCTAGCCACTTTGAGCAATGTGGGAAGTGCTGGGGCAGTTTGGGACAACAGGGCCAAAATGTCACTTTCACAGTCCCAAAGTGCCATTTTCACAGTAAAAAGGCCTGGTTCACTTTTGCTTAGCTTAGTCTGTAACTTGAAAACTATGTACCGTATGGCCCTATAAACTGTGTTGGGATGAAAGCTAGCCACTTTGAGCAATGTGGGAAGTGCTGGGGCAGTTTGGGACAACAGGGCCAAAATGTCACTTTCACAGTCCCAAAGTGCCATTTTCACAGTAAAAAGGCCTGGTTCACTTTTGCTTAGCTTAGTCTGTAACTTGAAAACTATGTACCGTATGGCCCTATAAACTGTGTTGGGATGAAAGCTAGCCACTTTGAGCAATGTGGGAAGTGCTGGGGCAGTTTGGGACAACAGGGCCAAAACCCTAACCCTAACCCTAACCCCTTTCACAGTCCCAAAGTGCCATTTTCACAGTAAAAAAAAAAAGATTCATTTTGCTTAGCTTAGTCTGTAACTTGAAAACTATGTACCGTATGGCCCTATAAACTGTGTTGGGATGAAAGCTAGCCACTTTGACCAATGTGGGAAGTGCTGGGGCAGTTTGGGACAACAGGGCCAAAACCCTAACCCTAACCCCAACCCTTTCACAGTCCCAAAGTGCCATTTTCACAGTAAAAAAAAAAAGATTCATTTTGCTTAGCTTAGTCTGTAACTTGAAAACTATGTACCGTATGGCCCTATAAACTGTGTTGGGATGAAAGCTAGCCACTTTGAGCAATGTGGGAAGTGCTGGGGCAGTTTGGGACAACAGGGCCAAAATGTCACTTTCACAGTCCCAAAGTGCCATTTTCACAGTAAAAAGGCCTGGTTCACTTTTGCTTAGCTTAGTCTGTAACTTGAAAACTATGTACCGTATGGCCCTATAAACTGTGTTGGGATGAAAGCTAGCCACTTTGAGCAATGTGGGAAGTGCTGGGGCAGTTTGGGACAACAGGGCCAAAACCCTAACCCTAACCCTAACCCTTTCACAGTCCCAAAGTGCCATTTTCACAGTAAAAAAAAAAAGATTAATTTTGCTTAGCTTAGTCTGTAACTTGAAAACTATGTACCGTATGGCCCTATAAACTGTGTTGGGATGAAAGCTAGCCACTTTGAGCAATGTGGGAAGTGCTGGGGCAGTTTGGGACAACAGGGCCAAAATGTCACTTTCACAGTCCCAAAGTGCCATTTTCACAGTAAAAAGGCCTGGTTCACTTTTGCTTAGCTTAGTCTGTAACTTGAAAACTATGTACCGTATGGCCCTATAAACTGTGTTGGGATGAAAGCTAGCCACTTTGAGCAATGTGGGAAGTGCTGGGGCAGTTTGGGACAACAGGGCCAAAATGTCACTTTCACAGTCCCAAAGTGCCGTTTTCACAGTAAAAAGGCCTGGTTCACTTTTGCTTAGCTTAGTCTGTAACTTGAAAACTATGTACCGTATGGCCCTATAAACTGTGTTGGGATGAAAGCTAGCCACTTTGACCAATGTGGGAAGTGCTGGGGCAGTTTGGGACAACAGGGCCAAAACCCTAACCCTAACCCCAACCCTTTCACAGTCCCAAAGTGCCATTTTCACAGTAAAAAAAAAAAGATTCATTTTGCTTAGCTTAGTCTGTAACTTGAAAACTATGTACCGTATGGCCCTATAAACTGTGTTGGGATGAAAGCTAGCCACTTTGAGCAATGTGGGAAGTGCTGGGGCAGTTTGGGACAACAGGGCCAAAATGTCACTTTCACAGTCCCAAAGTGCCATTTTCACAGTAAAAAGGCCTGGTTCACTTTTGCTTAGCTTAGTCTGTAACTTGAAAACTATGTACCGTATGGCCCTATAAACTGTGTTGGGATGAAAGCTAGCCACTTTGAGCAATGTGGGAAGTGCTGGGGCAGTTTGGGACAACAGGGCCAAAACCCTAACCCTAACCCTAACCCTTTCACAGTCCCAAAGTGCCGTTTTCACAGTAAAAAAAAAAAGATTCATTTTGCTTAGCTTAGTCTGTAACTTGAAAACTATGTACCGTATGGCCCTATAAACTGTGTTGGGATGAAAGCTAGCCACTTTGAGCAATGTGGGAAGTGCTGGGGCAGTTTGGGACAACAGGGCCAAAATGTCACTTTCACAGTCCCAAAGTGCCATTTTCACAGTAAAAAGGCCTGGTTCACTTTTGCTTAGCTTAGTCTGTAACTTGAAAACTATGTACCGTATGGCCCTATAAACTGTGTTGGGATGAAAGCTAGCCACTTTGAGCAATGTGGGAAGTGCTGGGGCAGTTTGGGACAACAGGGCCAAAACCCTAACCCTAACCCTAACCCTTTCACAGTCCCAAAGTGCCATTTTCACAGTAAAAAAAAAAAGATTCATTTTGCTTAGCTTAGTCTGTAACTTGAAAACTATGTACCGTATGGCCCTATAAACTGTGTTGGGATGAAAGCTAGCCACTTTGACCAATGTGGGAAGTGCTGGGGCAGTTTGGGACAACAGGGCCAAAACCCTAACCCTAACCCCAACCCTTTCACAGTCCCAAAGTGCCATTTTCACAGTAAAAAAAAAAGATTCATTTTGCTTAGCTTAGTCTGTAACTTGAAAACTATGTACCGTATGGCCCTATAAACTGTGTTGGGATGAAAGCTAGCCACTTTGAGCAATGTGGGAAGTGCTGGGGCAGTTTGGGACAACAGGGCCAAAATGTCACTTTCACAGTCCCAAAGTGCCATTTTCACAGTAAAAAGGCCTGGTTCACTTTTGCTTAGCTTAGTCTGTAACTTGAAAACTATGTACCGTATGGCCCTATAAACTGTGTTGGGATGAAAGCTAGCCACTTTGAGCAATGTGGGAAGTGCTGGGGCAGTTTGGGACAACAGGGCCAAAACCCTAACCCTAACCCTAACCCTTTCACAGTCCCAAAGTGCCATTTTCACAGTAAAAAAAAAAAGATTCATTTTGCTTAGCTTAGTCTGTAACTTGAAAACTATGTACCGTATGGCCCTATAAACTGTGTTGGGATGAAAGCTAGCCACTTTGAGCAATGTGGGAAGTGCTGGGGCAGTTTGGGACAACAGGGCCAAAATGTCACTTTCACAGTCCCAAAGTGCCATTTTCACAGTAAAAAGGCCTGGTTCACTTTTGCTTAGCTTAGTCTGTAACTTGAAAACTATGTACCGTATGGCCCTATAAACTGTGTTGGGATGAAAGCTAGCCACTTTGAGCAATGTGGGAAGTGCTGGGGCAGTTTGGGACAACAGGGCCAAAATGTCACTTTCACAGTCCCAAAGTGCCGTTTTCACAGTAAAAAGGCCTGGTTCACTTTTGCTTAGCTTAGTCTGTAACTTGAAAACTATGTACCGTATGGCCCTATAAACTGTGTTGGGATGAAAGCTAGCCACTTTGACCAATGTGGGAAGTGCTGGGGCAGTTTGGGACAACAGGGCCAAAACCCTAACCCTAACCCTAACCCTTTCACAGTCCCAAAGTGCCATTTTCACAGTAAAAAAAAAAAGATTCATTTTGCTTAGCTTAGTCTGTAACTTGAAAACTATGTACCGTATGGCCCTATAAACTGTGTTGGGATGAAAGCTAGCCACTTTGACCAATGTGGGAAGTGCTGGGGCAGTTTGGGACAACAGGGCCAAAACCCTAACCCTAACCCCAACCCTTTCACAGTCCCAAAGTGCCATTTTCACAGTAAAAAAAAAAAGATTCATTTTGCTTAGCTTAGTCTGTAACTTGAAAACTATGTACCGTATGGCCCTATAAACTGTGTTGGGATGAAAGCTAGCCACTTTGAGCAATGTGGGAAGTGCTGGGGCAGTTTGGGACAACAGGGCCAAAATGTCACTTTCACAGTCCCAAAGTGCCATTTTCACAGTAAAAAGGCCTGGTTCACTTTTGCTTAGCTTAGTCTGTAACTTGAAAACTATGTACCGTATGGCCCTATAAACTGTGTTGGGATGACAGCTAGCCACTTTGAGCAATGTGGGAAGTGCTGGGGCAGTTTGGGACAACAGGGCCAAAACCCTAACCCTAACCCTAACCCTTTCACAGTCCCAAAGTGCCATTTTCACAGTAAAAAAAAAAAGATTCATTTTGCTTAGCTTAGTCTGTAACTTGAAAACTATGTACCGTATGGCCCTATAAACTGTGTTGGGATGAAAGCTAGCCACTTTGAGCAATGTGGGAAGTGCTGGGGCAGTTTGGGACAACAGGGCCAAAATGTCACTTTCACAGTCCCAAAGTGCCATTTTCACAGTAAAAAGGCCTGGTTCACTTTTGCTTAGCTTAGTCTGTAACTTGAAAACTATGTACCGTATGGCCCTATAAACTGTGTTGGGATGAAAACTAGCCACTTTGAGCAATGTGGGAAGTGCTGGGGCAGTTTGGGACAACAGGGCCAAAATGTCACTTTCACAGTCCCAAAGTGCCGTTTTCACAGTAAAAAGGCCTGGTTCACTTTTGCTTAGCTTAGTCTGTAACTTGAAAACTATGTACCGTATGGCCCTATAAACTGTGTTGGGATGAAAGCTAGCCACTTTGACCAATGTGGGAAGTGCTGGGGCAGTTTGGGACAACAGGGCCAAAACCCTAACCCTAACCCCAACCCTTTCACAGTCCCAAAGTGCCATTTTCACAGTAAAAAAAAAAAGATTCATTTTGCTTAGCTTAGTCTGTAACTTGAAAACTATGTACCGTATGGCCCTATAAACTGTGTTGGGATGAAAGCTAGCCACTTTGAGCAATGTGGGAAGTGCTGGGGCAGTTTGGGACAACAGGGCCAAAATGTCACTTTCACAGTCCCAAAGTGCCATTTTCACAGTAAAAAGGCCTGGTTCACTTTTGCTTAGCTTAGTCTGTAACTTGAAAACTATGTACCGTATGGCCCTATAAACTGTGTTGGGATGAAAGCTAGCCACTTTGAGCAATGTGGGAAGTGCTGGGGCAGTTTGGGACAACAGGGCCAAAACCCTAACCCTAACCCTAACCCTTTCACAGTCCCAAAGTGCCATTTTCACAGTAAAAAAAAAAAGATTCATTTTGCTTAGCTTAGTCTGTAACTTGAAAACTATGTACCGTATGGCCCTATAAACTGTGTTGGGATGAAAGCTAGCCACTTTGAGCAATGTGGGAAGTGCTGGGGCAGTTTGGGACAACAGGGCCAAAATGTCACTTTCACAGTCCCAAAGTGCCATTTTCACAGTAAAAAGGCCTGGTTCACTTTTGCTTAGCTTAGTCTGTAACTTGAAAACTATGTACCGTATGGCCCTATAAACTGTGTTGGGATGAAAGCTAGCCACTTTGAGCAATGTGGGAAGTGCTGGGGCAGTTTGGGACAACAGGGCCAAAACCCTAACCCTAACCCTTTCACAGTCCCAAAGTGCCATTTTCACAGTAAAAAAAAAAAAGATTCATTTTGCTTAGCTTAGTCTGTAACTTGAAAACTATGTACCGTATGGCCCTATAAACTGTGTTGGGATGAAAGCTAGCCACTTTGAGCAATGTGGGAAGTGCTGGGGCAGTTTGGGACAACAGGGCCAAAACCCTAACCCTAACCCCAACCCTTTCACAGTCCCAAAGTGCCATTTTCACAGTAAAAAAAAAAAGATTCATTTTGCTTAGCTTAGTCTGTAACTTGAAAACTATGTACCGTATGGCCCTATAAACTGTGTTGGGATGAAAGCTAGCCACTTTGAGCAATGTGGGAAGTGCTGGGGCAGTTTGGGACAACAGGGCCAAAATGTCACTTTCACAGTCCCAAAGTGCCATTTTCACAGTAAAAAGGCCTGGTTCACTTTTGCTTAGCTTAGTCTGTAACTTGAAAACTATGTACCGTATGGCCCTATAAACTGTGTTGGGATGAAAGCTAGCCACTTTGAGCAATGTGGGAAGTGCTGGGGCAGTTTGGGACAACAGGGCCAAAACCCTAACCCTAACCGCAACCCTTTCACAGTCCCAAAGTGCCATTTTCACAGTAAAAAAAAAAAGATTCATTTTGCTTAGCTTAGTCTGTAACTTGAAAACTATGTACCGTATGGCCCTATAAACTGTGTTGGGATGAAAGCTAGCCACTTTGAGCAATGTGGGAAGTGCTGGGGCAGTTTGGGACAACAGGGCCAAAATGTCACTTTCACAGTCCCAAAGTGCCATTTTCACAGTAAAAAGGCCTGGTTCACTTTTGCTTAGCTTAGTCTGTAACTTGAAAACTATGTACCGTATGGCCCTATAAACTGTGTTGGGATGAAAGCTAGCCACTTTGAGCAATGTGGGAAGTGCTGGGGCAGTTTGGGACAACAGGGCCAAAACCCTAACCCTAACCCTAACCCTTTCACAGTCCCAAAGTGCCATTTTCACAGTAAAAAAAAAAAGATTCATTTTGCTTAGCTTAGTCTGTAACTTGAAAACTATGTACCGTATGGCCCTATAAACTGTGTTGGGATGAAAGCTAGCCACTTTGAGCAATGTGGGAAGTGCTGGGGCAGTTTGGGACAACAGGGCCAAAACCCTAACCCTAACCCCAACCCTTTCACAGTCCCAAAGTGCCATTTTCACAGTAAAAAAAAAAAGATTCATTTTGCTTAGCTTAGTCTGTAACTTGAAAACTATGTACCGTATGGCCCTATAAACTGTGTTGGGATGAAAGCTAGCCACTTTGAGCAATGTGGGAAGTGCTGGGGCAGTTTGGGACAACAGGGCCAAAATGTCACTTTCACAGTCCCAAAGTGCCATTTTCACAGTAAAAAGGCCTGGTTCACTTTTGCTTAGCTTAGTCTGTAACTTGAAAACTATGTACCGTATGGCCCTATAAACTGTGTTGGGATGAAAGCTAGCCACTTTGAGCAATGTGGGAAGTGCTGGGGCAGTTTGGGACAACAGGGCCAAAATGTCACTTTCACAGTCCCAAAGTGCCATTTTCACAGTAAAAAGGCCTGGTTCACTTTTGCTTAGCTTAGTCTGTAACTTGAAAACTATGTACCGTATGGCCCTATAAACTGTGTTGGGATGAAAGCTAGCCACTTTGAGCAATGTGGGAAGTGCTGGGGCAGTTTGGGACAACAGGGCCAAAACCCTAACCCTAACCCTAACCCTTTCACAGTCCCAAAGTGCCATTTTCACAGTAAAAAAAAAAAGATTCATTTTGCTTAGCTTAGTCTGTAACTTGAAAACTATGTACCGTATGGCCCTATAAACTGTGTTGGGATGAAAGCTAGCCACTTTGAGCAATGTGGGAAGTGCTGGGGCAGTTTGGGACAACAGGGCCAAAACCCTAACCCTAACCCCAACCCTTTCACAGTCCCAAAGTGCCATTTTCACAGTAAAAAAAAAAAGATTCATTTTGCTTAGCTTAGTCTGTAACTTGAAAACTATGTACCGTATGGCCCTATAAACTGTGTTGGGATGAAAGCTAGCCACTTTGAGCAATGTGGGAAGTGCTGGGGCAGTTTGGGACAACAGGGCCAAAACCCTAACCCTAACCCTAACCCTTTCACAGTCCCAAAGTGCCATTTTCACAGTAAAAAAAAAAAGATTAATTTTGCTTAGCTTAGTCTGTAACTTGAAAACTATGTACCGTATGGCCCTATAAACTGTGTTGGGATGAAAGCTAGCCACTTTGAGCAATGTGGGAAGTGCTGGGGCAGTTTGGGACAACAGGGCCAAAATGTCACTTTCACAGTCCCAAAGTGCCATTTTCACAGTAAAAAGGCCTGGTTCACTTTTGCTTAGCTTAGTCTGTAACTTGAAAACTATGTACCGTATGGCCCTATAAACTGTGTTGGGATGAAAGCTAGCCACTTTGAGCAATGTGGGAAGTGCTGGGGCAGTTTGGGACAACAGGGCCAAAACCCTAACCCTAACCCTAACCCTTTCACAGTCCCAAAGTGCCATTTTCACAGTAAAAAAAAAAAGATTCATTTTGCTTAGCTTAGTCTGTAACTTGAAAACTATGTACCGTATGGCCCTATAAACTGTGTTGGGATGAAAGCTAGCCACTTTGAGCAATGTGGGAAGTGCTGGGGCAGTTTGGGACAACAGGGCCAAAACCCTAACCCTAACCCCAACCCTTTCACAGTCCCAAAGTGCCATTTTCACAGTAAAAAAAAAAAGATTCATTTTGCTTAGCTTAGTCTGTAACTTGAAAACTATGTACCGTATGGCCCTATAAACTGTGTTGGGATGAAAGCTAGCCACTTTGAGCAATGTGGGAAGTGCTGGGGCAGTTTGGGACAACAGGGCCAAAATGTCACTTTCACAGTCCCAAAGTGCCATTTTCACAGTAAAAAGGCCTGGTTCACTTTTGCTTAGCTTAGTCTGTAACTTGAAAACTATGTACCGTATGGCCCTATAAACTGTGTTGGGATGAAAGCTAGCCACTTTGAGCAATGTGGGAAGTGCTGGGGCAGTTTGGGACAACAGGGCCAAAACCCTAACCCTAACCCTAACCCTTTCACAGTCCCAAAGTGCCATTTTCACAGTAAAAAAAAAAAGATTCATTTTGCTTAGCTTAGTCTGTAACTTGAAAACTATGTACCGTATGGCCCTATAAACTGTGTTGGGATGAAAGCTAGCCACTTTGAGCAATGTGGGAAGTGCTGGGGCAGTTTGGGACAACAGGGCCAAAATGTCACTTTCACAGTCCCAAAGTGCCATTTTCACAGTAAAAAGGCCTGGTTCACTTTTGCTTAGCTTAGTCTGTAACTTGAAAACTATGTACCGTATGGCCCTATAAACTGTGTTGGGATGAAAGCTAGCCACTTTGAGCAATGTGGGAAGTGCTGGGGCAGTTTGGGACAACAGGGCCAAAATGTCACTTTCACAGTCCCAAAGTGCCGTTTTCACAGTAAAAAGGCCTGGTTCACTTTTGCTTAGCTTAGTCTGTAACTTGAAAACTATGTACCGTATGGCCCTATAAACTGTGTTGGGATGAAAGCTAGCCACTTTGAGCAATGTGGGAAGTGCTGGGGCAGTTTGGGACAACAGGGCCAAAATGTCACTTTCACAGTCCCAAAGTGCCATTTTCACAGTAAAAAGGCCTGGTTCACTTTTGCTTAGCTTAGTCTGTAACTTGAAAACTATGTACCGTATGGCCCTATAAACTGTGTTGGGATGAAAGCTAGCCACTTTGAGCAATGTGGGAAGTGCTGGGGCAGTTTGGGACAACAGGGCCAAAATGTCACTTTCACAGTCCCAAAGTGCCATTTTCACAGTAAAAAGGCCTGGTTCACTTTTGCTTAGCTTAGTCTGTAACTTGAAAACTATGTACCGTATGGCCCTATAAACTGTGTTGGGATGAAAGCTAGCCACTTTGAGCAATGTGGGAAGTGCTGGGGCAGTTTGGGACAACAGGGCCAAAACCCTAACCCTAACCCTAACCCTTTCACAGTCCCAAAGTGCCATTTTCACAGTAAAAAAAAAAAGATTCATTTTGCTTAGCTTAGTCTGTAACTTGAAAACTATGTACCGTATGGCCCTATAAACTGTGTTGGGATGAAAGCTAGCCACTTTGAGCAATGTGGGAAGTGCTGGGGCAGTTTGGGACAACAGGGCCAAAATGTCACTTTCACAGTCCCAAAGTGCCATTTTCACAGTAAAAAGGCCTGGTTCACTTTTGCTTAGCTTAGTCTGTAACTTGAAAACTATGTACCGTATGGCCCTATAAACTGTGTTGGGATGAAAGCTAGCCACTTTGAGCAATGTGGGAAGTGCTGGGGCAGTTTGGGACAACAGGGCCAAAATGTCACTTTCACAGTCCCAAAGTGCCGTTTTCACAGTAAAAAGGCCTGGTTCACTTTTGCTTAGCTTAGTCTGTAACTTGAAAACTATGTACCGTATGGCCCTATAAACTGTGTTGGGATGAAAGCTAGCCACTTTGAGCAATGTGGGAAGTGCTGGGGCAGTTTGGGACAACAGGGCCAAAATGTCACTTTCACAGTCCCAAAGTGCCGTTTTCACAGTAAAAAGGCCTGGTTCACTTTTGCTTAGCTTAGTCTGTAACTTGAAAACTATGTACCGTATGGCCCTATAAACTGTGTTGGGATGAAAGCTAGCCACTTTGAGCAATGTGGGAAGTGCTGGGGCAGTTTGGGACAACAGGGCCAAAATGTCACTTTCACAGTCCCAAAGTGCCATTTTCACAGTAAAAAGGCCTGGTTCACTTTTGCTTAGCTTAGTCTGTAACTTGAAAACTATGTACCGTATGGCCCTATAAACTGTGTTGGGATGAAAGCTAGCCACTTTGAGCAATGTGGGAAGTGCTGGGGCAGTTTGGGACAACAGGGCCAAAATGTCACTTTCACAGTCCCAAAGTGCCATTTTCACAGTAAAAAGGCCTGGTTCACTTTTGCTTAGCTTAGTCTGTAACTTGAAAACTATGTACCGTATGGCCCTATAAACTGTGTTGGGATGAAAGCTAGCCACTTTGAGCAATGTGGGAAGTGCTGGGGCAGTTTGGGACAACAGGGCCAAAATGTCACTTTCACAGTCCCAAAGTGCCGTTTTCACAGTAAAAAGGCCTGGTTCACTTTTGCTTAGCTTAGTCTGTAACTTGAAAACTATGTACCGTATGGCCCTATAAACTGTGTTGGGATGAAAGCTAGCCACTTTGAGCAATGTGGGAAGTGCTGGGGCAGTTTGGGACAACAGGGCCAAAACCCTAACCCTAACCCTAACCCTTTCACAGTCCCAAAGTGCCATTTTCACAGTAAAAAAAAAAAGATTCATTTTGCTTAGCTTAGTCTGTAACTTGAAAACTATGTACCGTATGGCCCTATAAACTGTGTTGGGATGAAAGCTAGCCACTTTGAGCAATGTGGGAAGTGCTGGGGCAGTTTGGGACAACAGGGCCAAAATGTCACTTTCACAGTCCCAAAGTGCCATTTTCACAGTAAAAAGGCCTGGTTCACTTTTGCTTAGCTTAGTCTGTAACTTGAAAACTATGTACCGTATGGCCCTATAAACTGTGTTGGGATGAAAGCTAGCCACTTTGAGCAATGTGGGAAGTGCTGGGGCAGTTTGGGACAACAGGGCCAAAATGTCACTTTCACAGTCCCAAAGTGCCGTTTTCACAGTAAAAAGGCCTGGTTCACTTTTGCTTAGCTTAGTCTGTAACTTGAAAACTATGTACCGTATGGCCCTATAAACTGTGTTGGGATGAAAGCTAGCCACTTTGAGCAATGTGGGAAGTGCTGGGGCAGTTTGGGACAACAGGGCCAAAACCCTAACCCTAACCCTAACCCTTTCACAGTCCCAAAGTGCCATTTTCACAGTAAAAAAAAAAAGATTCATTTTGCTTAGCTTAGTCTGTAACTTGAAAACTATGTACCGTATGGCCCTATAAACTGTGTTGGGATGAAAGCTAGCCACTTTGAGCAATGTGGGAAGTGCTGGGGCAGTTTGGGACAACAGGGCCAAAATGTCACTTTCACAGTCCCAAAGTGCCATTTTCACAGTAAAAAGGCCTGGTTCACTTTTGCTTAGCTTAGTCTGTAACTTGAAAACTATGTACCGTATGGCCCTATAAACTGTGTTGGGATGAAAGCTAGCCACTTTGAGCAATGTGGGAAGTGCTGGGGCAGTTTGGGACAACAGGGCCAAAATGTCACTTTCACAGTCCCAAAGTGCCGTTTTCACAGTAAAAAGGCCTGGTTCACTTTTGCTTAGCTTAGTCTGTAACTTGAAAACTATGTACCGTATGGCCCTATAAACTGTGTTGGGATGAAAGCTAGCCACTTTGAGCAATGTGGGAAGTGCTGGGGCAGTTTGGGACAACAGGGCCAAAACCCTAACCCTAACCCTAACCCTTTCACAGTCCCAAAGTGCCATTTTCACAGTAAAAAAAAAAAGATTCATTTTGCTTAGCTTAGTCTGTAACTTGAAAACTATGTACCGTATGGCCCTATAAACTGTGTTGGGATGAAAGCTAGCCACTTTGAGCAATGTGGGAAGTGCTGGGGCAGTTTGGGACAACAGGGCCAAAACCCTAACCCTAACCCTAACCCTTTCACAGTCCCAAAGTGCCATTTTCACAGTAAAAAAAAAAAGATTCATTTTGCTTAGCTTAGTCTGTAACTTGAAAACTATGTACCGTATGGCCCTATAAACTGTGTTGGGATGAAAGCTAGCCACTTTGAGCAATGTGGGAAGTGCTGGGGCAGTTTGGGACAACAGGGCCAAAACCCTAACCCTAACCCTAACCCTTTCACAGTCCCAAAGTGCCATTTTCACAGTAAAAAAAAAAAGATTCATTTTGCTTAGCTTAGTCTGTAACTTGAAAACTATGTACCGTATGGCCCTATAAACTGTGTTGGGATGAAAGCTAGCCACTTTGAGTAATGTGGGAAGTGCTGGGGCAGTTTGGGACAACAGGGCCAAAATGTCACTTTCACAGTCCCAAAGTGCCATTTTCACAGTAAAAAGGCCTGGTTCACTTTTGCTTAGCTTAGTCTGTAACTTGAAAACTATGTACCGTATGGCCCTATAAACTGTGTTGGGATGAAAGCTAGCCACTTTGAGCAATGTGGGAAGTGCTGGGGCAGTTTGGGACAACAGGGCCAAAATGTCACTTTCACAGTCCCAAAGTGCCGTTTTCACAGTAAAAAGGCCTGGTTCACTTTTGCTTAGCTTAGTCTGTAACTTGAAAACTATGTACCGTATGGCCCTATAAACTGTGTTGGGATGAAAGCTAGCCACTTTGAGCAATGTGGGAAGTGCTGGGGCAGTTTGGGACAACAGGGCCAAAATGTCACTTTCACAGTCCCAAAGTGCCATTTTCACAGTAAAAAGGCCTGGTTCACTTTTGCTTAGCTTAGTCTGTAACTTGAAAACTATGTACCGTATGGCCCTATAAACTGTGTTGGGATGAAAGCTAGCCACTTTGAGCAATGTGGGAAGTGCTGGGGCAGTTTGGGACAACAGGGCCAAAATGTCACTTTCACAGTCCCAAAGTGCCGTTTTCACAGTAAAAAGGCCTGGTTCACTTTTGCTTAGCTTAGTCTGTAACTTGAAAACTATGTACCGTATGGCCCTATAAACTGTGTTGGGATGAAAGCTAGCCACTTTGAGCAATGTGGGAAGTGCTGGGGCAGTTTGGGACAACAGGGCCAAAACCCTAACCCTAACCCTAACCCTTTCACAGTCCCAAAGTGCCATTTTCACAGTAAAAAAAAAAAGATTCATTTTGCTTAGCTTAGTCTGTAACTTGAAAACTATGTACCGTATGGCCCTATAAACTGTGTTGGGATGAAAGCTAGCCACTTTGAGCAATGTGGGAAGTGCTGGGGCAGTTTGGGACAACAGGGCCAAAATGTCACTTTCACAGTCCCAAAGTGCCATTTTCACAGTAAAAAGGCCTGGTTCACTTTTGCTTAGCTTAGTCTGTAACTTGAAAACTATGTACCGTATGGCCCTATAAACTGTGTTGGGATGAAAGCTAGCCACTTTGAGCAATGTGGGAAGTGCTGGGGCAGTTTGGGACAACAGGGCCAAAATGTCACTTTCACAGTCCCAAAGTGCCGTTTTCACAGTAAAAAGGCCTGGTTCACTTTTGCTTAGCTTAGTCTGTAACTTGAAAACTATGTACCGTATGGCCCTATAAACTGTGTTGGGATGAAAGCTAGCCACTTTGAGCAATGTGGGAAGTGCTGGGGCAGTTTGGGACAACAGGGCCAAAACCCTAACCCTAACCCTAACCCTTTCACAGTCCCAAAGTGCCATTTTCACAGTAAAAAAAAAAGATTCATTTTGCTTAGCTTAGTCTGTAACTTGAAAACTATGTACCGTATGGCCCTATAAACTGTGTTGGGATGAAAGCTAGCCACTTTGAGCAATGTGGGAAGTGCTGGGGCAGTTTGGGACAACAGGGCCAAAATGTCACTTTCACAGTCCCAAAGTGCCATTTTCACAGTAAAAAGGCCTGGTTCACTTTTGCTTAGCTTAGTCTGTAACTTGAAAACTATGTACCGTATGGCCCTATAAACTGTGTTGGGATGAAAGCTAGCCACTTTGAGCAATGTGGGAAGTGCTGGGGCAGTTTGGGACAACAGGGCCAAAATGTCACTTTCACAGTCCCAAAGTGCCGTTTTCACAGTAAAAAGGCCTGGTTCACTTTTGCTTAGCTTAGTCTGTAACTTGAAAACTATGTACCGTATGGCCCTATAAACTGTGTTGGGATGAAAGCTAGCCACTTTGAGCAATATGGGAAGTGCTGGGGCAGTTTGGGACAACAGGGCCAAAACCCTAACCCTAACCCTAACCCTTTCACAGTCCCAAAGTGCCATTTTCACAGTAAAAAAAAAAAGATTCATTTTGCTTAGCTTAGTCTGTAACTTGAAAACTATGTACCGTATGGCCCTATAAACTGTGTTGGGATGAAAGCTAGCCACTTTGAGCAATGTGGGAAGTGCTGGGGCAGTTTGGGACAACAGGGCCAAAACCCTAACCCTAACCCTAACCCTTTCACAGTCCCAAAGTGCCATTTTCACAGTAAAAAAAAAAAGATTCATTTTGCTTAGCTTAGTCTGTAACTTGAAAACTATGTACCGTATGGCCCTATAAACTGTGTTGGGATGAAAGCTAGCCACTTTGAGCAATGTGGGAAGTGCTGGGGCAGTTTGGGACAACAGGGCCAAAATGTCACTTTCACAGTCCCAAAGTGCCATTTTCACAGTAAAAAGGCCTGGTTCACTTTTGCTTAGCTTAGTCTGTAACTTGAAAACTATGTACCGTATGGCCCTATAAACTGTGTTGGGATGAAAGCTAGCCACTTTGAGCAATGTGGGAAGTGCTGGGGCAGTTTGGGACAACAGGGCCAAAATGTCACTTTCACAGTCCCAAAGTGCCGTTTTCACAGTAAAAAGGCCTGGTTCACTTTTGCTTAGCTTAGTCTGTAACTTGAAAACTATGTACCGTATGGCCCTATAAACTGTGTTGGGATGAAAGCTAGCCACTTTGAGCAATGTGGGAAGTGCTGGGGCAGTTTGGGACAACAGGGCCAAAACCCTAACCCTAACCCTAACCCTTTCACAGTCCCAAAGTGCCATTTTCACAGTAAAAAAAAAAAGATTCATTTTGCTTAGCTTAGTCTGTAACTTGAAAACTATGTACCGTATGGCCCTATAAACTGTGTTGGGATGAAAGCTAGCCACTTTGAGCAATGTGGGAAGTGCTGGGGCAGTTTGGGACAACAGGGCCAAAATGTCACTTTCACAGTCCCAAAGTGCCATTTTCACAGTAAAAAGGCCTGGTTCACTTTTGCTTAGCTTAGTCTGTAACTTGAAAACTATGTACCGTATGGCCCTATAAACTGTGTTGGGATGAAAGCTAGCCACTTTGAGCAATGTGGGAAGTGCTGGGGCAGTTTGGGACAACAGGGCCAAAATGTCACTTTCACAGTCCCAAAGTGCCGTTTTCACAGTAAAAAGGCCTGGTTCACTTTTGCTTAGCTTAGTCTGTAACTTGAAAACTATGTACCGTATGGCCCTATAAACTGTGTTGGGATGAAAGCTAGCCACTTTGAGCAATGTGGGAAGTGCTGGGGCAGTTTGGGACAACAGGGCCAAAACCCTAACCCTAACCCTAACCCTTTCACAGTCCCAAAGTGCCATTTTCACAGTAAAAAAAAAAAGATTCATTTTGCTTAGCTTAGTCTGTAACTTGAAAACTATGTACCGTATGGCCCTATAAACTGTGTTGGGATGAAAGCTAGCCACTTTGAGCAATGTGGGAAGTGCTGGGGCAGTTTGGGACAACAGGGCCAAAACCCTAACCCTAACCCTAACCCTTTCACAGTCCCAAAGTGCCATTTTCACAGTAAAAAAAAAAAGATTCATTTTGCTTAGCTTAGTCTGTAACTTGAAAACTATGTACCGTATGGCCCTATAAACTGTGTTGGGATGAAAGCTAGCCACTTTGAGCAATGTGGGAAGTGCTGGGGCAGTTTGGGACAACAGGGCCAAAATGTCACTTTCACAGTCCCAAAGTGCCATTTTCACAGTAAAAGGGCCTGGTTCACTTTTGCTTAGCTTAGTCTGTAACTTGAAAACTATGTACCGTATGGCCCTATAAACTGTGTTGGGATGAAAGCTAGCCACTTTGAGCAATGTGGGAAGTGCTGGGGCAGTTTGGGACAACAGGGCCAAAATGTCACTTTCACAGTCCCAAAGTGCCGTTTTCACAGTAAAAAGGCCTGGTTCACTTTTGCTTAGCTTAGTCTGTAACTTGAAAACTATGTACCGTATGGCCCTATAAACTGTGTTGGGATGAAAGCTAGCCACTTTGAGCAATGTGGGAAGTGCTGGGGCAGTTTGGGACAACAGGGCCAAAACCCTAACCCTAACCCTAACCCTTTCACAGTCCCAAAGTGCCATTTTCACAGTAAAAAAAAAAAGATTCATTTTGCTTAGCTTAGTCTGTAACTTGAAAACTATGTACCGTATGGCCCTATAAACTGTGTTGGGATGAAAGCTAGCCACTTTGAGCAATGTGGGAAGTGCTGGGGCAGTTTGGGACAACAGGGCCAAAATGTCACTTTCACAGTCCCAAAGTGCCATTTTCACAGTAAAAAGGCCTGGTTCACTTTTGCTTAGCTTAGTCTGTAACTTGAAAACTATGTACCGTATGGCCCTATAAACTGTGTTGGGATGAAAGCTAGCCACTTTGAGCAATGTGGGAAGTGCTGGGGCAGTTTGGGACAACAGGGCCAAAACCCTAACCCTAACCCTAACCCTTTCACAGTCCCAAAGTGCCATTTTCACAGTAAAAAAAAAAAGATTCATTTTGCTTAGCTTAGTCTGTAACTTGAAAACTATGTACCGTATGGCCCTATAAACTGTGTTGGGATGAAAGCTAGCCACTTTGAGCAATGTGGGAAGTGCTGGGGCAGTTTGGGACAACAGGGCCAAAACCCTAACCCTAACCCCAACCCTTTCACAGTCCCAAAGTGCCATTTTCACAGTAAAAAAAAAAAGATTAATTTTGCTTAGCTTAGTCTGTAACTTGAAAACTATGTACCGTATGGCCCTATAAACTGTGTTGGGATGAAAGCTAGCCACTTTGAGCAATGTGGGAAGTGCTGGGGCAGTTTGGGACAACAGGGCCAAAACCCTAACCCTAACCCTAACCCTTTCACAGTCCCAAAGTGCCATTTTCACAGTAAAAAAAAAAAGATTCATTTTGCTTAGCTTAGTCTGTAACTTGAAAACTATGTACCGTATGGCCCTATAAACTGTGTTGGGATGAAAGCTAGCCACTTTGAGCAATGTGGGAAGTGCTGGGGCAGTTTGGGACAACAGGGCCAAAACCCTAACCCTAACCCCAACCCTTTCACAGTCCCAAAGTGCCATTTTCACAGTAAAAAAAAAAAGATTAATTTTGCTTAGCTTAGTCTGTAACTTGAAAACTATGTACCGTATGGCCCTATAAACTGTGTTGGGATGAAAGCTAGCCACTTTGAGCAATGTGGGAAGTGCTGGGGCAGTTTGGGACAACAGGGCCAAAACCCTAACCCTAACCCTAACCCTTTCACAGTCCCAAAGTGCCATTTTCACAGTAAAAAAAAAAAGATTCATTTTGCTTAGCTTAGTCTGTAACTTGAAAACTATGTACCGTATGGCCCTATAAACTGTGTTGGGATGAAAGCTAGCCACTTTGAGCAATGTGGGAAGTGCTGGGGCAGTTTGGGACAACAGGGCCAAAACCCTAACCCTAACCCCAACCCTTTCACAGTCCCAAAGTGCCATTTTCACAGTAAAAAAAAAAAGATTCATTTTGCTTAGCTTAGTCTGTAACTTGAAAACTATGTACCGTATGGCCCTATAAACTGTGTTGGGATGAAAGCTAGCCACTTTGAGCAATGTGGGAAGTGCTGGGGCAGTTTGGGACAACAGGGCCAAAACCCTAACCCTAACCCTAACCCTTTCACAGTCCCAAAGTGCCATTTTCACAGTAAAAAAAAAATGATTCATTTTGCTTAGCTTAGTCTGTAACTTGAAAACAATGTACCGTATGGCCCTATAAACTGTGTTGGGATGAAAGCTAGCCACTTTGAGCAATGTGGGAAGTGCTGGGGCAGTTTGGGACAACAGGGCCAAAACCCTAACCCTAACCCCAACCCTTTCACAGTCCCAAAGTGCCATTTTCACAGTAAAAAAAAAAAGATTCATTTTGCTTAGCTTAGTCTGTAACTTGAAAACTATGTACCGTATGGCCCTATAAACTGTGTTGGGATGAAAGCTAGCCACTTTGAGCAATGTGGGAAGTGCTGGGGCAGTTTGGGACAACAGGGCCAAAATGTCACTTTCACAGTCCCAAAGTGCCATTTTCACAGTAAAAAGGCCTGGTTCACTTTTGCTTAGCTTAGTCTGTAACTTGAAAACTATGTACCGTATGGCCCTATAAACTGTGTTGGGATGAAAGCTAGCCACTTTGAGCAATGTGGGAAGTGCTGGGGCAGTTTGGGACAACAGGGCCAAAACCCTAACCCTAACCCTAACCCTTTCACAGTCCCAAAGTGCCATTTTCACAGTAAAAAAAAAAAGATTCATTTTGCTTAGCTTAGTCTGTAACTTGAAAACTATGTACCGTATGGCCCTATAAACTGTGTTGGGATGAAAGCTAGCCACTTTGAGCAATGTGGGAAGTGCTGGGGCAGTTTGGGACAACAGGGCCAAAACCCTAACCCTAACCCCAACCCTTTCACAGTCCCAAAGTGCCATTTTCACAGTAAAAAAAAAAGATTAATTTTGCTTAGCTTAGTCTGTAACTTGAAAACTATGTACCGTATGGCCCTATAAACTGTGTTGGGATGAAAGCTAGCCACTTTGAGCAATGTGGGAAGTGCTGGGGCAGTTTGGGACAACAGGGCCAAAATGTCACTTTCACAGTCCCAAAGTGCCATTTTCACAGTAAAAAGGCCTGGTTCACTTTTGCTTAGCTTAGTCTGTAACTTGAAAACTATGTACCGTATGGCCCTATAAACTGTGTTGGGATGAAAGCTAGCCACTTTGAGCAATGTGGGAAGTGCTGGGGCAGTTTGGGACAACAGGGCCAAAACCCTAACCCTAACCCTAACCCTTTCACAGTCCCAAAGTGCCATTTTCACAGTAAAAAAAAAAAGATTCATTTTGCTTAGCTTAGTCTGTAACTTGAAAACTATGTACCGTATGGCCCTATAAACTGTGTTGGGATGAAAGCTAGCCACTTTGAGCAATGTGGGAAGTGCTGGGGCAGTTTGGGACAACAGGGCCAAAACCCTAACCCTAACCCCAACCCTTTCACAGTCCCAAAGTGCCATTTTCACAGTAAAAAAAAAAAGATTCATTTTGCTTAGCTTAGTCTGTAACTTGAAAACTATGTACCGTATGGCCCTATAAACTGTGTTGGGATGAAAGCTAGCCACTTTGAGCAATGTGGGAAGTGCTGGGGCAGTTTGGGACAACAGGGCCAAAATGTCACTTTCACAGTCCCAAAGTGCCATTTTCACAGTAAAAAGGCCTGGTTCACTTTTGCTTAGCTTAGTCTGTAACTTGAAAACTATGTACCGTATGGCCCTATAAACTGTGTTGGGATGAAAGCTAGCCACTTTGAGCAATGTGGGAAGTGCTGGGGCAGTTTGGGACAACAGGGCCAAAACCCTAACCCTAACCCCAACCCTTTCACAGTCCCAAAGTGCCATTTTCACAGTAAAAAAAAAAAGATTCATTTTGCTTAGCTTAGTCTGTAACTTGAAAACTATGTACCGTATGGCCCTATAAACTGTGTTGGGATGAAAGCTAGCCACTTTGAGCAATGTGGGAAGTGCTGGGGCAGTTTGGGACAACAGGGCCAAAACCCTAACCCTAACCCCAACCCTTTCACAGTCCCAAAGTGCCATTTTCACAGTAAAAAAAAAAAGATTCATTTTGCTTAGCTTAGTCTGTAACTTGAAAACTATGTACCGTATGGCCCTATAAACTGTGTTGGGATGAAAGCTAGCCACTTTGAGCAATGTGGGAAGTGCTGGGGCAGTTTGGGACAACAGGGCCAAAATGTCACTTTCACAGTCCCAAAGTGCCATTTTCACAGTAAAAAGGCCTGGTTCACTTTTGCTTAGCTTAGTCTGTAACTTGAAAACTATGTACCGTATGGCCCTATAAACTGTGTTGGGATGAAAGCTAGCCACTTTGAGCAATGTGGGAAGTGCTGGGGCAGTTTGGGACAACAGGGCCAAAACCCTAACCCTAACCCTAACCCTTTCACAGTCCCAAAGTGCCATTTTCACAGTAAAAAAAAAAAGATTCATTTTGCTTAGCTTAGTCTGTAACTTGAAAACTATGTACCGTATGGCCCTATAAACTGTGTTGGGATGAAAGCTAGCCACTTTGAGCAATGTGGGAAGTGCTGGGGCAGTTTGGGACAACAGGGCCAAAACCCTAACCCTAACCCCAACCCTTTCACAGTCCCAAAGTGCCATTTTCACAGTAAAAAAAAAAAGATTCATTTTGCTTAGCTTAGTCTGTAACTTGAAAACTATGTACCGTATGGCCCTATAAACTGTGTTGGGATGAAAGCTAGCCACGTTGAGCAATGTGGGAAGTGCTGGGGCAGTTTGGGACAACAGGGCCAAAATGTCACTTTCACAGTCCCAAAGTGCCATTTTCACAGTAAAAAGGCCTGGTTCACTTTTGCTTAGCTTAGTCTGTAACTTGAAAACTATGTACCGTATGGCCCTATAAACTGTGTTGGGATGAAAGCTAGCCACTTTGAGCAATGTGGGAAGTGCTGGGGCAGTTTGGGACAACAGGGCCAAAACCCTAACCCTAACCCCAACCCTTTCACAGTCCCAAAGTGCCATTTTCACAGTAAAAAAAAAAAGATTCATTTTGCTTAGCTTAGTCTGTAACTTGAAAACTATGTACCGTATGGCCCTATAAACTGTGTTGGGATGAAAGCTAGCCACTTTGAGCAATGTGGGAAGTGCTGGGGCAGTTTGGGACAACAGGGCCAAAACCCTAACCCTAACCCCAACCCTTTCACAGTCCCAAAG
Organism: Protomyctophum bolini; assembly: GCF_963924005.1. NCBI lineage: Eukaryota > Metazoa > Chordata > Actinopteri > Myctophiformes > Myctophidae > Protomyctophum > Protomyctophum bolini. The sequence goes on from NW_027665532.1 coordinate 87,598, forward strand.
TGCCATTTTCACAGTAAAAAAAAAAAGATTCATTTTGCTTAGCTTAGTCTGTAACTTGAAAACTATGTACCGTATGGCCCTATAAACTGTGTTGGGATGAAAGCTAGCCACTTTGAGCAATGTGGGAAGTGCTGGGGCAGTTTGGGACAACAGGGCCAAAATGTCACTTTCACAGTCCCAAAGTGCCATTTTCACAGTAAAAAGGCCTGGTTCACTTTTGCTTAGCTTAGTCTGTAACTTGAAAACTATGTACCGTATGGCCCTATAAACTGTGTTGGGATGAAAGCTAGCCACTTTGAGCAATGTGGGAAGTGCTGGGGCAGTTTGGGACAACAGGGCCAAAATGTCACTTTCACAGTCCCAAAGTGCCATTTTCACAGTAAAAAGGCCTGGTTCACTTTTGCTTAGCTTAGTCTGTAACTTGAAAACTATGTACCGTATGGCCCTATAAACTGTGTTGGGATGAAAGCTAGCCACTTTGAGCAATGTGGGAAGTGCTGGGGCAGTTTGGGACAACAGGGCCAAAACCCTAACCCTAACCCTAACCCTTTCACAGTCCCAAAGTGCCATTTTCACAGTAAAAAAAAAAAGATTCATTTTGCTTAGCTTAGTCTGTAACTTGAAAACTATGTACCGTATGGCCCTATAAACTGTGTTGGGATGAAAGCTAGCCACTTTGAGCAATGTGGGAAGTGCTGGGGCAGTTTGGGACAACAGGGCCAAAACCCTAACCCTAACCCTAACCCTTTCACAGTCCCAAAGTGCCATTTTCACAGTAAAAAAAAAAAGATTCATTTTGCTTAGCTTAGTCTGTAACTTGAAAACTATGTACCGTATGGCCCTATAAACTGTGTTGGGATGAAAGCTAGCCACTTTGAGCAATGTGGGAAGTGCTGGGGCAGTTTGGGACAACAGGGCCAAAATGTCACTTTCACAGTCCCAAAGTGCCATTTTCACAGTAAAAAGGCCTGGTTCACTTTTGCTTAGCTTAGTCTGTAACTTGAAAACTATGTACCGTATGGCCCTATAAACTGTGTTGGGATGAAAGCTAGCCACTTTGAGCAATGTGGGAAGTGCTGGGGCAGTTTGGGACAACAGGGCCAAAACCCTAACCCTAACCCTAACCCTTTCACAGTCCCAAAGTGCCATTTTCACAGTAAAAAAAAAAAGATTCATTTTGCTTAGCTTAGTCTGTAACTTGAAAACTATGTACCGTATGGCCCTATAAACTGTGTTGGGATGAAAGCTAGCCACTTTGAGCAATGTGGGAAGTGCTGGGGCAGTTTGGGACAACAGGGCCAAAACCCTAACCCTAACCCCAACCCTTTCACAGTCCCAAAGTGCCATTTTCACAGTAAAAAAAAAAAGATTAATTTTGCTTAGCTTAGTCTGTAACTTGAAAACTATGTACCGTATGGCCCTATAAACTGTGTTGGGATGAAAGCTAGCCACTTTGAGCAATGTGGGAAGTGCTGGGGCAGTTTGGGACAACAGGGCCAAAATGTCACTTTCACAGTCCCAAAGTGCCATTTTCACAGTAAAAAGGCCTGGTTCACTTTTGCTTAGCTTAGTCTGTAACTTGAAAACTATGTACCGTATGGCCCTATAAACTGTGTTGGGATGAAAGCTAGCCACTTTGAGCAATGTGGGAAGTGCTGGGGCAGTTTGGGACAACAGGGCCAAAATGTCACTTTCACAGTCCCAAAGTGCCATTTTCACAGTAAAAAGGCCTGGTTCACTTTTGCTTAGCTTAGTCTGTAACTTGAAAACTATGTACCGTATGGCCCTATAAACTGTGTTGGGATGAAAGCTAGCCACTTTGAGCAATGTGGGAAGTGCTGGGGCAGTTTGGGACAACAGGGCCAAAACCCTAACCCTAACCCTAACCCTTTCACAGTCCCAAAGTGCCATTTTCACAGTAAAAAAAAAAAGATTCATTTTGCTTAGCTTAGTCTGTAACTTGAAAACTATGTACCGTATGGCCCTATAAACTGTGTTGGGATGAAAGCTAGCCACTTTGAGCAATGTGGGAAGTGCTGGGGCAGTTTGGGACAACAGGGCCAAAACCCTAACCCTAACCCTAACCCTTTCACAGTCCCAAAGTGCCATTTTCACAGTAAAAAAAAAAAGATTCATTTTGCTTAGCTTAGTCTGTAACTTGAAAACTATGTACCGTATGGCCCTATAAACTGTGTTGGGATGAAAGCTAGCCACTTTGAGCAATGTGGGAAGTGCTGGGGCAGTTTGGGACAACAGGGCCAAAATGTCACTTTCACAGTCCCAAAGTGCCATTTTCACAGTAAAAAGGCCTGGTTCACTTTTGCTTAGCTTAGTCTGTAACTTGAAAACTATGTACCGTATGGCCCTATAAACTGTGTTGGGATGAAAGCTAGCCACTTTGAGCAATGTGGGAAGTGCTGGGGCAGTTTGGGACAACAGGGCCAAAACCCTAACCCTAACCCTAACCCTTTCACAGTCCCAAAGTGCCATTTTCACAGTAAAAAAAAAAAGATTCATTTTGCTTAGCTTAGTCTGTAACTTGAAAACTATGTACCGTATGGCCCTATAAACTGTGTTGGGATGAAAGCTAGCCACTTTGAGCAATGTGGGAAGTGCTGGGGCAGTTTGGGACAACAGGGCCAAAACCCTAACCCTAACCCCAACCCTTTCACAGTCCCAAAGTGCCATTTTCACAGTAAAAAAAAAAAGATTAATTTTGCTTAGCTTAGTCTGTAACTTGAAAACTATGTACCGTATGGCCCTATAAACTGTGTTGGGATGAAAGCTAGCCACTTTGAGCAATGTGGGAAGTGCTGGGGCAGTTTGGGACAACAGGGCCAAAATGTCACTTTCACAGTCCCAAAGTGCCATTTTCACAGTAAAAAGGCCTGGTTCACTTTTGCTTAGCTTAGTCTGTAACTTGAAAACTATGTACCGTATGGCCCTATAAACTGTGTTGGGATGAAAGCTAGCCACTTTGAGCAATGTGGGAAGTGCTGGGGCAGTTTGGGACAACAGGGCCAAAACCCTAACCCTAACCCTAACCCTTTCACAGTCCCAAAGTGCTATTTTCACAGTAAAAAAAAAAAGATTCATTTTGCTTAGCTTAGTCTGTAACTTGAAAACTATGTACCGTATGGCCCTATAAACTGTGTTGGGATGAAAGCTAGCCACTTTGAGCAATGTGGGAAGTGCTGGGGCAGTTTGGGACAACAGGGCCAAAACCCTAACCCTAACCCCAACCCTTTCACAGTCCCAAAGTGCCATTTTCACAGTAAAAAAAAAAAGATTCATTTTGCTTAGCTTAGTCTGTAACTTGAAAACTATGTACCGTATGGCCCTATAAACTGTGTTGGGATGAAAGCTAGCCACGTTGAGCAATGTGGGAAGTGCTGGGGCAGTTTGGGACAACAGGGCCAAAATGTCACTTTCACAGTCCCAAAGTGCCATTTTCACAGTAAAAAGGCCTGGTTCACTTTTGCTTAGCTTAGTCTGTAACTTGAAAACTATGTACCGTATGGCCCTATAAACTGTGTTGGGATGAAAGCTAGCCACTTTGAGCAATGTGGGAAGTGCTGGGGCAGTTTGGGACAACAAAACCCTAACCCTAACCCCAACCCTTTCACAGTCCCAAAGTGCCATTTTCACAGTAAAAAAAAAAAGATTCATTTTGCTTAGCTTAGTCTGTAACTTGAAAACTATGTACCGTATGGCCCTATAAACTGTGTTGGGATGAAAGCTAGCCACTTTGAGCAATGTGGGAAGTGCTGGGGCAGTTTGGGACAACAGGGCCAAAACCCTAACCCTAACCCCAACCCTTTCACAGTCCCAAAGTGCCATTTTCACAGTAAAAAAAAAAAGATTCATTTTGCTTAGCTTAGTCTGTAACTTGAAAACTATGTACCGTATGGCCCTATAAACTGTGTTGGGATGAAAGCTAGCCACTTTGAGCAATGTGGGAAGTGCTGGGGCAGTTTGGGACAACAGGGCCAAAATGTCACTTTCACAGTCCCAAAGTGCCATTTTCACAGTAAAAAGGCCTGGTTCACTTTTGCTTAGCTTAGTCTGTAACTTGAAAACTATGTACCGTATGGCCCTATAAACTGTGTTGGGATGAAAGCTAGCCACTTTGAGCAATGTGGGAAGTGCTGGGGCAGTTTGGGACAACAGGGCCAAAATGTCACTTTCACAGTCCCAAAGTGCCATTTTCACAGTAAAAAGGCCTGGTTCACTTTTGCTTAGCTTAGTCTGTAACTTGAAAACTATGTACCGTATGGCCCTATAAACTGTGTTGGGATGAAAGCTAGCCACTTTGAGCAATGTGGGAAGTGCTGGGGCAGTTTGGGACAACAGGGCCAAAACCCTAACCCTAACCCTAACCCTTTCACAGTCCCAAAGTGCCATTTTCACAGTAAAAAAAAAAAGATTCATTTTGCTTAGCTTAGTCTGTAACTTGAAAACTATGTACCGTATGGCCCTATAAACTGTGTTGGGATGAAAGCTAGCCACTTTGAGCAATGTGGGAAGTGCTGGGGCAGTTTGGGACAACAGGGCCAAAACCCTAACCCTAACCCTAACCCTTTCACAGTCCCAAAGTGCCATTTTCACAGTAAAAAAAAAAAGATTCATTTTGCTTAGCTTAGTCTGTAACTTGAAAACTATGTACCGTATGGCCCTATAAACTGTGTTGGGATGAAAGCTAGCCACTTTGAGCAATGTGGGAAGTGCTGGGGCAGTTTGGGACAACAGGGCCAAAATGTCACTTTCACAGTCCCAAAGTGCCATTTTCACAGTAAAAAGGCCTGGTTCACTTTTGCTTAGCTTAGTCTGTAACTTGAAAACTATGTACCGTATGGCCCTATAAACTGTGTTGGGATGAAAGCTAGCCACTTTGAGCAATGTGGGAAGTGCTGGGGCAGTTTGGGACAACAGGGCCAAAACCCTAACCCTAACCCTAACCCTTTCACAGTCCCAAAGTGCCATTTTCACAGTAAAAAAAAAAAGATTCATTTTGCTTAGCTTAGTCTGTAACTTGAAAACTATGTACCGTATGGCCCTATAAACTGTGTTGGGATGAAAGCTAGCCACTTTGAGCAATGTGGGAAGTGCTGGGGCAGTTTGGGACAACAGGGCCAAAACCCTAACCCTAACCCCAACCCTTTCACAGTCCCAAAGTGCCATTTTCACAGTAAAAAAAAAAAGATTAATTTTGCTTAGCTTAGTCTGTAACTTGAAAACTATGTACCGTATGGCCCTATAAACTGTGTTGGGATGAAAGCTAGCCACTTTGAGCAATGTGGGAAGTGCTGGGGCAGTTTGGGACAACAGGGCCAAAATGTCACTTTCACAGTCCCAAAGTGCCATTTTCACAGTAAAAAGGCCTGGTTCACTTTTGCTTAGCTTAGTCTGTAACTTGAAAACTATGTACCGTATGGCCCTATAAACTGTGTTGGGATGAAAGCTAGCCACTTTGAGCAATGTGGGAAGTGCTGGGGCAGTTTGGGACAACAGGGCCAAAACCCTAACCCTAACCCTAACCCTTTCACAGTCCCAAAGTGCCATTTTCACAGTAAAAAAAAAAAGATTCATTTTGCTTAGCTTAGTCTGTAACTTGAAAACTATGTACCGTATGGCCCTATAAACTGTGTTGGGATGAAAGCTAGCCACTTTGAGCAATGTGGGAAGTGCTGGGGCAGTTTGGGACAACAGGGCCAAAATGTCACTTTCACAGTCCCAAAGTGCCATTTTCACAGTAAAAAGGCCTGGTTCACTTTTGCTTAGCTTAGTCTGTAACTTGAAAACTATGTACCGTATGGCCCTATAAACTGTGTTGGGATGAAAGCTAGCCACTTTGAGCAATGTGGGAAGTGCTGGGGCAGTTTGGGACAACAGGGCCAAAACCCTAACCCTAACCCTAACCCTTTCACAGTCCCAAAGTGCCATTTTCACAGTAAAAAAAAAAAGATTAATTTTGCTTAGCTTAGTCTGTAACTTGAAAACTATGTACCGTATGGCCCTATAAACTGTGTTGGGATGAAAGCTAGCCACTTTGAGCAATGTGGGAAGTGCTGGGGCAGTTTGGGACAACAGGGCCAAAACCCTAACCCTAACCCCAACCCTTTCACAGTCCCAAAGTGCCATTTTCACAGTAAAAAAAAAAAGATTCATTTTGCTTAGCTTAGTCTGTAACTTGAAAACTATGTACCGTATGGCCCTATAAACTGTGTTGGGATGAAAGCTAGCCACTTTGAGCAATGTGGGAAGTGCTGGGGCAGTTTGGGACAACAGGGCCAAAATGTCACTTTCACAGTCCCAAAGTGCCATTTTCACAGTAAAAAGGCCTGGTTCACTTTTGCTTAGCTTAGTCTGTAACTTGAAAACTATGTACCGTATGGCCCTATAAACTGTGTTGGGATGAAAGCTAGCCACTTTGAGCAATGTGGGAAGTGCTGGGGCAGTTTGGGACAACAGGGCCAAAACCCTAACCCTAACCCTAACCCTTTCACAGTCCCAAAGTGCCATTTTCACAGTAAAAAAAAAAAGATTCATTTTGCTTAGCTTAGTCTGTAACTTGAAAACTATGTACCGTATGGCCCTATAAACTGTGTTGGGATGAAAGCTAGCCACTTTGAGCAATGTGGGAAGTGCTGGGGCAGTTTGGGACAACAGGGCCAAAACCCTAACCCTAACCCCAACCCTTTCACAGTCCCAAAGTGCCATTTTCACAGTAAAAAAAAAAAGATTAATTTTGCTTAGCTTAGTCTGTAACTTGAAAACTATGTACCGTATGGCCCTATAAACTGTGTTGGGATGAAAGCTAGCCACTTTGAGCAATGTGGGAAGTGCTGGGGCAGTTTGGGACAACAGGGCCAAAATGTCACTTTCACAGTCCCAAAGTGCCATTTTCACAGTAAAAAGGCCTGGTTCACTTTTGCTTAGCTTAGTCTGTAACTTGAAAACTATGTACCGTATGGCCCTATAAACTGTGTTGGGATGAAAGCTAACCACTTTGAGCAATGTGGGAAGTGCTGGGGCAGTTTGGGACAACAGGGCCAAAACCCTAACCCTAACCCTTTCACAGTCCCAAAGTGCCATTTTCACAGTAAAAAAAAAAAGATTCATTTTGCTTAGCTTAGTCTGTAACTTGAAAACTATGTACCGTATGGCCCTATAAACTGTGTTGGGATGAAAGCTAGCCACTTTGAGCAATGTGGGAAGTGCTGGGGCAGTTTGGGACAACAGGGCCAAAACCCTAACCCTAACCCCAACCCTTTCACAGTCCCAAAGTGCCATTTTCACAGTAAAAAAAAAAAGATTAATTTTGCTTAGCTTAGTCTGTAACTTGAAAACTATGTACCGTATGGCCCTATAAACTGTGTTGGGATGAAAGCTAGCCACTTTGAGCAATGTGGGAAGTGCTGGGGCAGTTTGGGACAACAGGGCCAAAACCCTAACCCTAACCCTAACCCTTTCACAGTCCCAAAGTGCCATTTTCACAGTAAAAAAAAAAAGATTCATTTTGCTTAGCTTAGTCTGTAACTTGAAAACTATGTACTGTATGGCCCTATAAACTGTGTTGGGATGAAAGCTAGCCACTTTGAGCAATGTGGGAAGTGCTGGGGCAGTTTGGGACAACAGGGCCAAAATGTCACTTTCACAGTCCCAAAGTGCCATTTTCACAGTAAAAAGGCCTGGTTCACTTTTGCTTAGCTTAGTCTGTAACTTGAAAACTATGTACCGTATGGCCCTATAAACTGTGTTGGGATGAAAGCTAGCCACTTTGAGCAATGTGGGAAGTGCTGGGGCAGTTTGGGACAACAGGGCCAAAACCCTAACCCTAACCCTAACCCTTTCACAGTCCCAAAGTGCCATTTTCACAGTAAAAAAAAAAAGATTCATTTTGCTTAGCTTAGTCTGTAACTTGAAAACTATGTACCGTATGGCCCTATAAACTGTGTTGGGATGAAAGCTAGCCACTTTGAGCAATGTGGGAAGTGCTGGGGCAGTTTGGGACAACAGGGCCAAAACCCTAACCCTAACCCTAACCCTTTCACAGTCCCAAAGTGCCATTTTCACAGTAAAAAAAAAAAGATTCATTTTGCTTAGCTTAGTCTGTAACTTGAAAACTATGTACCGTATGGCCCTATAAACTGTGTTGGGATGAAAGCTAGCCACTTTGAGCAATGTGGGAAGTGCTGGGGCAGTTTGGGACAACAGGGCCAAAACCCTAACCCTAACCCCAACCCTTTCACAGTCCCAAAGTGCCATTTTCACAGTAAAAAAAAAAAGATTCATTTTGCTTAGCTTAGTCTGTAACTTGAAAACTATGTACCGTATGGCCCTATAAACTGTGTTGGGATGAAAGCTAGCCACTTTGAGCAATGTGGGAAGTGCTGGGGCAGTTTGGGACAACAGGGCCAAAATGTCACTTTCACAGTCCCAAAGTGCCATTTTCACAGTAAAAAGGCCTGGTTCACTTTTGCTTAGCTTAGTCTGTAACTTGAAAACTATGTACCGTATGGCCCTATAAACTGTGTTGGGATGAAAGCTAGCCACTTTGAGCAATGTGGGAAGTGCTGGGGCAGTTTGGGACAACAGGGCCAAAACCCTAACCCTAACCCCAACCCTTTCACAGTCCCAAAGTGCCATTTTCACAGTAAAAAAAAAAAGATTCATTTTGCTTAGCTTAGTCTGTAACTTGAAAACTATGTACCGTATGGCCCTATAAACTGTGTTGGGATGAAAGCTAGCCACTTTGAGCAATGTGGGAAGTGCTGGGGCAGTTTGGGACAACAGGGCCAAAACCCTAACCCTAACCCCAACCCTTTCACAGTCCCAAAGTGCCATTTTCACAGTAAAAAAAAAAAGATTCATTTTGCTTAGCTTAGTCTGTAACTTGAAAACTATGTACCGTATGGCCCTATAAACTGTGTTGGGATGAAAGCTAGCCACTTTGAGCAATGTGGGAAGTGCTGGGGCAGTTTGGGACAACAGGGCCAAAATGTCACTTTCACAGTCCCAAAGTGCCATTTTCACAGTAAAAAGGCCTGGTTCACTTTTGCTTAGCTTAGTCTGTAACTTGAAAACTATGTACCGTATGGCCCTATAAACTGTGTTGGGATGAAAGCTAGCCACTTTGAGCAATGTGGGAAGTGCTGGGGCAGTTTGGGACAACAGGGCCAAAACCCTAACCCTAACCCTAACCCTTTCACAGTCCCAAAGTGCCATTTTCACAGTAAAAAAAAAAAGATTCATTTTGCTTAGCTTAGTCTGTAACTTGAAAACTATGTACCGTATGGCCCTATAAACTGTGTTGGGATGAAAGCTAGCCACTTTGAGCAATGTGGGAAGTGCTGGGGCAGTTTGGGACAACAGGGCCAAAACCCTAACCCTAACCCCAACCCTTTCACAGTCCCAAAGTGCCATTTTCACAGTAAAAAAAAAATGATTCATTTTGCTTAGCTTAGTCTGTAACTTGAAAACTATGTACCGTATGGCCCTATAAACTGTGTTGGGATGAAAGCTAGCCACTTTGAGCAATGTGGGAAGTGCTGGGGCAGTTTGGGACAACAGGGCCAAAATGTCACTTTCACAGTCCCAAAGTGCCATTTTCACAGTTTAAAGGCCTGGTTCACTTTTGCTTAACTTAGTCTGTAACTTGAAAACTATGTACCGTATGGCCCTATAAACTGTGTTGGGATGAAAGCTAGCCACTTTGAGCAATGTGGGAAGTGCTGGGGCAGTTTGGGACAACAGGGCCAAAACCCTAACCCTAACCCTAACCCTTTCACAGTCCCAAAGTGCCATTTTCACAGTAAAAAAAAAAAGATTCATTTTGCTTAGCTTAGTCTGTAACTTGAAAACTATGTACCGTATGGCCCTATAAACTGTGTTGGGATGAAAGCTAGCCACTTTGAGCAATGTGGGAAGTGCTGGGGCAGTTTGGGACAACAGGGCCAAAATGTCACTTTCACAGTCCCAAAGTGTCATTTTCACAGTAAAAAGGCCTGGTTCACTTTTGCTTAGCTTAGTCTGTAACTTGAAAACTATGTACCGTATGGCCCTATAAACTGTGTTGGGATGAAAGCTAGCCACTTTGAGCAATGTGGGAAGTGCTGGGGCAGTTTGGGACAACAGGGCCAAAACCCTAACCCTAACCCTAACCCTTTCACAGTCCCAAAGTGCCATTTTCACAGTAAAAAAAAAAAGATTCATTTTGCTTAGCTTAGTCTGTAACTTGAAAACTATGTACCGTATGGCCCTATAAACTGTGTTGGGATGAAAGCTAGCCACTTTGAGCAATGTGGGAAGTGCTGGGGCAGTTTGGGACAACAGGGCCAAAACCCTAACCCTAACCCCAACCCTTTCACAGTCCCAAAGTGCCATTTTCACAGTAAAAAAAAAAAGATTCATTTTGCTTAGCTTAGTCTGTAACTTGAAAACTATGTACCGTATGGCCCTATAAACTGTGTTGGGATGAAAGCTAGCCACTTTGAGCAATGTGGGAAGTGCTGGGGCAGTTTGGGACAACAGGGCCAAAATGTCACTTTCACAGTCCCAAAGTGCCATTTTCACAGTAAAAAGGCCTGGTTCACTTTTGCTTAGCTTAGTCTGTAACTTGAAAACTATGTACCGTATGGCCCTATAAACTGTGTTGGGATGAAAGCTAGCCACTTTGAGCAATGTGGGAAGTGCTGGGGCAGTTTGGGACAACAGGGCCAAAATGTCACTTTCACAGTCCCAAAGTGCCATTTTCACAGTAAAAAGGCCTGGTTCACTTTTGCTTAGCTTAGTCTGTAAATTGAAAACTATGTACCGTATGGCCCTAAAAACTGTGTTGGGATGAAAGCTAGCCACTTTGAGCAATGTGGGAAGTGCTGGGGCAGTTTGGGACAACAGGGCCAAAACCCTAACCCTTTCACAGTCCCAAAGTGCCATTTTCACAGTAAAAAAAAAAAGATTCATTTTGCTTAGCTTAGTCTGTAACTTGAAAACTATGTACCGTATGGCCCTATAAACTGTGTTGGGATGAAAGCTAGCCACTTTGAGCAATGTGGGAAGTGCTGGGGCAGTTTGGGACAACAGGGCCAAAACCCTAACCCTAACCCCAACCCTTTCACAGTCCCAAAGTGCCATTTTCACAGTAAAAAAAAAAAGATTCATTTTGCTTAGCTTAGTCTGTAACTTGAAAACTATGTACCGTATGGCCCTATAAACTGTGTTGGGATGAAAGCTAGCCACTTTGAGCAATGTGGGAAGTGCTGGGGCAGTTTGGGACAACAGGGCCAAAATGTCACTTTCACAGTCCCAAAGTGCCATTTTCACAGTAAAAAGGCCTGGTTCACTTTTGCTTAGCTTAGTCTGTAACTTGAAAACTATGTACCGTATGGCCCTATAAACTGTGTTGGGATGAAAGCTAGCCACTTTGAGCAATGTGGGAAGTGCTGGGGCAGTTTGGGACAACAGGGCCAAAATGTCACTTTCACAGTCCCAAAGTGCCATTTTCACAGTAAAAAGGCCTGGTTCACTTTTGCTTAGCTTAGTCTGTAAATTGAAAACTATGTACCGTATGGCCCTAAAAACTGTGTTGGGATGAAAGCTAGCCACTTTGAGCAATGTGGGAAGTGCTGGGGCAGTTTGGGACAACAGGGCCAAAACCCTAACCCTAACCCTTTCACAGTCCCAAAGTGCCATTTTCACAGTAAAAAAAAAAAGATTAATTTTGCTTAGCTTAGTCTGTAACTTGAAAACTATGTACCGTATGGCCCTATAAACTGTGTTGGGATGAAATCTAGCCACTTTGAGCAATGTGGGAAGTGCTGGGGCAGTTTGGGACAACAGGGCCAAAATGTCACTTTCACAGTCCCAAAGTGCCGTTTTCACAGTAAAAAGGCCTGGTTCACTTTTGCTTAGCTTAGTCTGTAACTTGAAAACTATGTACCGTATGGCCCTATAAACTGTGTTGGGATGAAAGCTAGCCACTTTGAGCAATGTGGGAAGTGCTGGGGCAGTTTGGGACAACAGGGCCAAAACCCTAACCCTAACCCTAACCCTTTCACAGTCCCAAAGTGCCATTTTCACAGTAAAAAAAAAAAGATTCATTTTGCTTAGCTTAGTCTGTAACTTGAAAACTATGTACCGTATGGCCCTATAAACTGTGTTGGGATGAAAGCTAGCCACTTTGAGCAATGTGGGAAGTGCTGGGGCAGTTTGGGACAACAGGGCCAAAATGTCACTTTCACAGTCCCAAAGTGCCATTTTCACAGTAAAAAGGCCTGGTTCACTTTTGCTTAGCTTAGTCTGTAACTTGAAAACTATGTACCGTATGGCCCTATAAACTGTGTTGGGATGAAAGCTAGCCACTTTGAGCAATGTGGGAAGTGCTGGGGCAGTTTGGGACAACAGGGCCAAAACCCTAACCCTAACCCTAACCCTTTCACAGTCCCAAAGTGCCATTTTCACAGTAAAAAAAAAAAGATTCATTTTGCTTAGCTTAGTCTGTAACTTGAAAACTATGTACCGTATGGCCCTATAAACTGTGTTGGGATGAAAGCTAGCCACTTTGAGCAATGTGGGAAGTGCTGGGGCAGTTTGGGACAACAGGGCCAAAACCCTAACCCTAACCCCAACCCTTTCACAGTCCCAAAGTGCCATTTTCACAGTAAAAAAAAAAAGATTCATTTTGCTTAGCTTAGTCTGTAACTTGAAAACTATGTACCGTATGGCCCTATAAACTGTGTTGGGATGAAAGCTAGCCACTTTGAGCAATGTGGGAAGTGCTGGGGCAGTTTGGGACAACAGGGCCAAAATGTCACTTTCACAGTCCCAAAGTGCCATTTTCACAGTAAAAAGGCCTGGTTCACTTTTGCTTAGCTTAGTCTGTAACTTGAAAACTATGTACCGTATGGCCCTATAAACTGTGTTGGGATGAAAGCTAGCCACTTTGAGCAATGTGGGAAGTGCTGGGGCAGTTTGGGACAACAGGGCCAAAACCCTAACCCTAACCCCAACCCTTTCACAGTCCCAAAGTGCCATTTTCACAGTAAAAAAAAAAAGATTCATTTTGCTTAGCTTAGTCTGTAACTTGAAAACTATGTACCGTATGGCCCTATAAACTGTGTTGGGATGAAAGCTAGCCACTTTGAGCAATGTGGGAAGTGCTGGGGCAGTTTGGGACAACAGGGCCAAAATGTCACTTTCACAGTCCCAAAGTGCCATTTTCACAGTAAAAAGGCCTGGTTCACTTTTGCTTAGCTTAGTCTGTAACTTGAAAACTATGTACCGTATGGCCCTATAAACTGTGTTGGGATGAAAGCTAGCCACTTTGAGCAATGTGGGAAGTGCTGGGGCAGTTTGGGACAACAGGGCCAAAACCCTAACCCTAACCCTAACCCTTTCACAGTCCCAAAGTGCCATTTTCACAGTAAAAAAAAAAAGATTCATTTTGCTTAGCTTAGTCTGTAACTTGAAAACTATGTACCGTATGGCCCTATAAACTGTGTTGGGATGAAAGCTAGCCACTTTGAGCAATGTGGGAAGTGCTGGGGCAGTTTGGGACAACAGGGCCAAAACCCTAACCCTAACCCTAACCCTTTCACAGTCCCAAAGTGCCATTTTCACAGTAAAAAAAAAAAGATTCATTTTGCTTAGCTTAGTCTGTAACTTGAAAACTATGTACCGTATGGCCCTATAAACTGTGTTGGGATGAAAGCTAGCCACTTTGAGCAATGTGGGAAGTGCTGGGGCAGTTTGGGACAACAGGGCCAAAACCCTAACCCTAACCCCAACCCTTTCACAGTCCCAAAGTGCCATTTTCACAGTAAAAAAAAAAAGATTCATTTTGCTTAGCTTAGTCTGTAACTTGAAAACTATGTACCGTATGGCCCTATAAACTGTGTTGGGATGAAAGCTAGCCACTTTGAGCAATGTGGGAAGTGCTGGGGCAGTTTGGGACAACAGGGCCAAAATGTCACTTTCACAGTCCCAAAGTGCCATTTTCACAGTAAAAAGGCCTGGTTCACTTTTGCTTAGCTTAGTCTGTAACTTGAAAACTATGTACCGTATGGCCCTATAAACTGTGTTGGGATGAAAGCTAGCCACTTTGAGCAATGTGGGAAGTGCTGGGGCAGTTTGGGACAACAGGGCCAAAATGTCACTTTCACAGTCCCAAAGTGCCATTTTCACAGTAAAAAGGCCTGGTTCACTTTTGCTTAGCTTAGTCTGTAAATTGAAAACTATGTACCGTATGGCCCTAAAAACTGTGTTGGGATGAAAGCTAGCCACTTTGAGCAATGTGGGAAGTGCTGGGGCAGTTTGGGACAACAGGGCCAAAACCCTAACCCTTTCACAGTCCCAAAGTGCCATTTTCACAGTAAAAAAAAAAAGATTCATTTTGCTTAGCTTAGTCTGTAACTTGAAAACTATGTACCGTATGGCCCTATAAACTGTGTTGGGATGAAAGCTAGCCACTTTGAGCAATGTGGGAAGTGCTGGGGCAGTTTGGGACAACAGGGCCAAAACCCTAACCCTAACCCCAACCCTTTCACAGTCCCAAAGTGCCATTTTCACAGTAAAAAAAAAAAGATTCATTTTGCTTAGCTTAGTCTGTAACTTGAAAACTATGTACCGTATGGCCCTATAAACTGTGTTGGGATGAAAGCTAGCCACTTTGAGCAATGTGGGAAGTGCTGGGGCAGTTTGGGACAACAGGGCCAAAATGTCACTTTCACAGTCCCAAAGTGCCATTTTCACAGTAAAAAGGCCTGGTTCACTTTTGCTTAGCTTAGTCTGTAACTTGAAAACTATGTACCGTATGGCCCTATAAACTGTGTTGGGATGAAAGCTAGCCACTTTGAGCAATGTGGGAAGTGCTGGGGCAGTTTGGGACAACAGGGCCAAAACCCTAACCCTAACCCTAACCCTTTCACAGTCCCAAAGTGCCATTTTCACAGTAAAAAAAAAAAGATTCATTTTGCTTAGCTTAGTCTGTAACTTGAAAACTATGTACCGTATGGCCCTATAAACTGTGTTGGGATGAAAGCTAGCCACTTTGAGCAATGTGGGAAGTGCTGGGGCAGTTTGGGACAACAGGGCCAAAACCCTAACCCTAACCCCAACCCTTTCACAGTCCCAAAGTGCCATTTTCACAGTAAAAAAAAAATGATTCATTTTGCTTAGCTTAGTCTGTAACTTGAAAACTATGTACCGTATGGCCCTATAAACTGTGTTGGGATGAAAGCTAGCCACTTTGAGCAATGTGGGAAGTGCTGGGGCAGTTTGGGACAACAGGGCCAAAATGTCACTTTCACAGTCCCAAAGTGCCATTTTCACAGTTTAAAGGCCTGGTTCACTTTTGCTTAACTTAGTCTGTAACTTGAAAACTATGTACCGTATGGCCCTATAAACTGTGTTGGGATGAAAGCTAGCCACTTTGAGCAATGTGGGAAGTGCTGGGGCAGTTTGGGACAACAGGGCCAAAACCCTAACCCTAACCCTAACCCTTTCACAGTCCCAAAGTGCCATTTTCACAGTAAAAAAAAAAAGATTCATTTTGCTTAGCTTAGTCTGTAACTTGAAAACTATGTACCGTATGGCCCTATAAACTGTGTTGGGATGAAAGCTAGCCACTTTGAGCAATGTGGGAAGTGCTGGGGCAGTTTGGGACAACAGGGCCAAAATGTCACTTTCACAGTCCCAAAGTGTCATTTTCACAGTAAAAAGGCCTGGTTCACTTTTGCTTAGCTTAGTCTGTAACTTGAAAACTATGTACCGTATGGCCCTATAAACTGTGTTGGGATGAAAGCTAGCCACTTTGAGCAATGTGGGAAGTGCTGGGGCAGTTTGGGACAACAGGGCCAAAACCCTAACCCTAACCCTAACCCTTTCACAGTCCCAAAGTGCCATTTTCACAGTAAAAAAAAAAAGATTCATTTTGCTTAGCTTAGTCTGTAACTTGAAAACTATGTACCGTATGGCCCTATAAACTGTGTTGGGATGAAAGCTAGCCACTTTGAGCAATGTGGGAAGTGCTGGGGCAGTTTGGGACAACAGGGCCAAAACCCTAACCCTAACCCCAACCCTTTCACAGTCCCAAAGTGCCATTTTCACAGTAAAAAAAAAAAGATTCATTTTGCTTAGCTTAGTCTGTAACTTGAAAACTATGTACCGTATGGCCCTATAAACTGTGTTGGGATGAAAGCTAGCCACTTTGAGCAATGTGGGAAGTGCTGGGGCAGTTTGGGACAACAGGGCCAAAATGTCACTTTCACAGTCCCAAAGTGCCATTTTCACAGTAAAAAGGCCTGGTTCACTTTTGCTTAGCTTAGTCTGTAACTTGAAAACTATGTACCGTATGGCCCTATAAACTGTGTTGGGATGAAAGCTAGCCACTTTGAGCAATGTGGGAAGTGCTGGGGCAGTTTGGGACAACAGGGCCAAAATGTCACTTTCACAGTCCCAAAGTGCCATTTTCACAGTAAAAAGGCCTGGTTCACTTTTGCTTAGCTTAGTCTGTAAATTGAAAACTATGTACCGTATGGCCCTAAAAACTGTGTTGGGATGAAAGCTAGCCACTTTGAGCAATGTGGGAAGTGCTGGGGCAGTTTGGGACAACAGGGCCAAAACCCTAACCCTTTCACAGTCCCAAAGTGCCATTTTCACAGTAAAAAAAAAAAGATTCATTTTGCTTAGCTTAGTCTGTAACTTGAAAACTATGTACCGTATGGCCCTATAAACTGTGTTGGGATGAAAGCTAGCCACTTTGAGCAATGTGGGAAGTGCTGGGGCAGTTTGGGACAACAGGGCCAAAACCCTAACCCTAACCCCAACCCTTTCACAGTCCCAAAGTGCCATTTTCACAGTAAAAAAAAAAAGATTCATTTTGCTTAGCTTAGTCTGTAACTTGAAAACTATGTACCGTATGGCCCTATAAACTGTGTTGGGATGAAAGCTAGCCACTTTGAGCAATGTGGGAAGTGCTGGGGCAGTTTGGGACAACAGGGCCAAAATGTCACTTTCACAGTCCCAAAGTGCCATTTTCACAGTAAAAAGGCCTGGTTCACTTTTGCTTAGCTTAGTCTGTAACTTGAAAACTATGTACCGTATGGCCCTATAAACTGTGTTGGGATGAAAGCTAGCCACTTTGAGCAATGTGGGAAGTGCTGGGGCAGTTTGGGACAACAGGGCCAAAATGTCACTTTCACAGTCCCAAAGTGCCATTTTCACAGTAAAAA
Source organism: Protomyctophum bolini (assembly GCF_963924005.1). NCBI lineage: Eukaryota > Metazoa > Chordata > Actinopteri > Myctophiformes > Myctophidae > Protomyctophum > Protomyctophum bolini. Next base: position 104,829 of record NW_027665532.1, read on the forward strand.
GGCCTGGTTCACTTTTGCTTAGCTTAGTCTGTAAATTGAAAACTATGTACCGTATGGCCCTAAAAACTGTGTTGGGATGAAAGCTAGCCACTTTGAGCAATGTGGGAAGTGCTGGGGCAGTTTGGGACAACAGGGCCAAAACCCTAACCCTAACCCTTTCACAGTCCCAAAGTGCCATTTTCACAGTAAAAAAAAAAAGATTAATTTTGCTTAGCTTAGTCTGTAACTTGAAAACTATGTACCGTATGGCCCTATAAACTGTGTTGGGATGAAATCTAGCCACTTTGAGCAATGTGGGAAGTGCTGGGGCAGTTTGGGACAACAGGGCCAAAATGTCACTTTCACAGTCCCAAAGTGCCGTTTTCACAGTAAAAAGGCCTGGTTCACTTTTGCTTAGCTTAGTCTGTAACTTGAAAACTATGTACCGTATGGCCCTATAAACTGTGTTGGGATGAAAGCTAGCCACTTTGAGCAATGTGGGAAGTGCTGGGGCAGTTTGGGACAACAGGGCCAAAACCCTAACCCTAACCCTAACCCTTTCACAGTCCCAAAGTGCCATTTTCACAGTAAAAAAAAAAAGATTCATTTTGCTTAGCTTAGTCTGTAACTTGAAAACTATGTACCGTATGGCCCTATAAACTGTGTTGGGATGAAAGCTAGCCACTTTGAGCAATGTGGGAAGTGCTGGGGCAGTTTGGGACAACAGGGCCAAAATGTCACTTTCACAGTCCCAAAGTGCCATTTTCACAGTAAAAAGGCCTGGTTCACTTTTGCTTAGCTTAGTCTGTAACTTGAAAACTATGTACCGTATGGCCCTATAAACTGTGTTGGGATGAAAGCTAGCCACTTTGAGCAATGTGGGAAGTGCTGGGGCAGTTTGGGACAACAGGGCCAAAACCCTAACCCTAACCCTAACCCTTTCACAGTCCCAAAGTGCCATTTTCACAGTAAAAAAAAAAAGATTCATTTTGCTTAGCTTAGTCTGTAACTTGAAAACTATGTACCGTATGGCCCTATAAACTGTGTTGGGATGAAAGCTAGCCACTTTGAGCAATGTGGGAAGTGCTGGGGCAGTTTGGGACAACAGGGCCAAAACCCTAACCCTAACCCCAACCCTTTCACAGTCCCAAAGTGCCATTTTCACAGTAAAAAAAAAAAGATTCATTTTGCTTAGCTTAGTCTGTAACTTGAAAACTATGTACCGTATGGCCCTATAAACTGTGTTGGGATGAAAGCTAGCCACTTTGAGCAATGTGGGAAGTGCTGGGGCAGTTTGGGACAACAGGGCCAAAATGTCACTTTCACAGTCCCAAAGTGCCATTTTCACAGTAAAAAGGCCTGGTTCACTTTTGCTTAGCTTAGTCTGTAACTTGAAAACTATGTACCGTATGGCCCTATAAACTGTGTTGGGATGAAAGCTAGCCACTTTGAGCAATGTGGGAAGTGCTGGGGCAGTTTGGGACAACAGGGCCAAAACCCTAACCCTAACCCCAACCCTTTCACAGTCCCAAAGTGCCATTTTCACAGTAAAAAAAAAAAGATTCATTTTGCTTAGCTTAGTCTGTAACTTGAAAACTATGTACCGTATGGCCCTATAAACTGTGTTGGGATGAAAGCTAGCCACTTTGAGCAATGTGGGAAGTGCTGGGGCAGTTTGGGACAACAGGGCCAAAATGTCACTTTCACAGTCCCAAAGTGCCATTTTCACAGTAAAAAGGCCTGGTTCACTTTTGCTTAGCTTAGTCTGTAACTTGAAAACTATGTACCGTATGGCCCTATAAACTGTGTTGGGATGAAAGCTAGCCACTTTGAGCAATGTGGGAAGTGCTGGGGCAGTTTGGGACAACAGGGCCAAAACCCTAACCCTAACCCTAACCCTTTCACAGTCCCAAAGTGCCATTTTCACAGTAAAAAAAAAAAGATTCATTTTGCTTAGCTTAGTCTGTAACTTGAAAACTATGTACCGTATGGCCCTATAAACTGTGTTGGGATGAAAGCTAGCCACTTTGAGCAATGTGGGAAGTGCTGGGGCAGTTTGGGACAACAGGGCCAAAACCCTAACCCTAACCCTAACCCTTTCACAGTCCCAAAGTGCCATTTTCACAGTAAAAAAAAAAAGATTCATTTTGCTTAGCTTAGTCTGTAACTTGAAAACTATGTACCGTATGGCCCTATAAACTGTGTTGGGATGAAAGCTAGCCACTTTGAGCAATGTGGGAAGTGCTGGGGCAGTTTGGGACAACAGGGCCAAAACCCTAACCCTAACCCCAACCCTTTCACAGTCCCAAAGTGCCATTTTCACAGTAAAAAAAAAAAGATTCATTTTGCTTAGCTTAGTCTGTAACTTGAAAACTATGTACCGTATGGCCCTATAAACTGTGTTGGGATGAAAGCTAGCCACTTTGAGCAATGTGGGAAGTGCTGGGGCAGTTTGGGACAACAGGGCCAAAATGTCACTTTCACAGTCCCAAAGTGCCATTTTCACAGTAAAAAGGCCTGGTTCACTTTTGCTTAGCTTAGTCTGTAACTTGAAAACTATGTACCGTATGGCCCTATAAACTGTGTTGGGATGAAAGCTAGCCACTTTGAGCAATGTGGGAAGTGCTGGGGCAGTTTGGGACAACAGGGCCAAAATGTCACTTTCACAGTCCCAAAGTGCCATTTTCACAGTAAAAAGGCCTGGTTCACTTTTGCTTAGCTTAGTCTGTAAATTGAAAACTATGTACCGTATGGCCCTAAAAACTGTGTTGGGATGAAAGCTAGCCACTTTGAGCAATGTGGGAAGTGCTGGGGCAGTTTGGGACAACAGGGCCAAAACCCTAACCCTTTCACAGTCCCAAAGTGCCATTTTCACAGTAAAAAAAAAAAGATTCATTTTGCTTAGCTTAGTCTGTAACTTGAAAACTATGTACCGTATGGCCCTATAAACTGTGTTGGGATGAAAGCTAGCCACTTTGAGCAATGTGGGAAGTGCTGGGGCAGTTTGGGACAACAGGGCCAAAACCCTAACCCTAACCCCAACCCTTTCACAGTCCCAAAGTGCCATTTTCACAGTAAAAAAAAAAAGATTCATTTTGCTTAGCTTAGTCTGTAACTTGAAAACTATGTACCGTATGGCCCTATAAACTGTGTTGGGATGAAAGCTAGCCACTTTGAGCAATGTGGGAAGTGCTGGGGCAGTTTGGGACAACAGGGCCAAAATGTCACTTTCACAGTCCCAAAGTGCCATTTTCACAGTAAAAAGGCCTGGTTCACTTTTGCTTAGCTTAGTCTGTAACTTGAAAACTATGTACCGTATGGCCCTATAAACTGTGTTGGGATGAAAGCTAGCCACTTTGAGCAATGTGGGAAGTGCTGGGGCAGTTTGGGACAACAGGGCCAAAATGTCACTTTCACAGTCCCAAAGTGCCATTTTCACAGTAAAAAGGCCTGGTTCACTTTTGCTTAGCTTAGTCTGTAAATTGAAAACTATGTACCGTATGGCCCTAAAAACTGTGTTGGGATGAAAGCTAGCCACTTTGAGCAATGTGGGAAGTGCTGGGGCAGTTTGGGACAACAGGGCCAAAACCCTAACCCTAACCCTTTCACAGTCCCAAAGTGCCATTTTCACAGTAAAAAAAAAAAGATTAATTTTGCTTAGCTTAGTCTGTAACTTGAAAACTATGTACCGTATGGCCCTATAAACTGTGTTGGGATGAAATCTAGCCACTTTGAGCAATGTGGGAAGTGCTGGGGCAGTTTGGGACAACAGGGCCAAAATGTCACTTTCACAGTCCCAAAGTGCCGTTTTCACAGTAAAAAGGCCTGGTTCACTTTTGCTTAGCTTAGTCTGTAACTTGAAAACTATGTACCGTATGGCCCTATAAACTGTGTTGGGATGAAAGCTAGCCACTTTGAGCAATGTGGGAAGTGCTGGGGCAGTTTGGGACAACAGGGCCAAAACCCTAACCCTAACCCTAACCCTTTCACAGTCCCAAAGTGCCATTTTCACAGTAAAAAAAAAAAGATTCATTTTGCTTAGCTTAGTCTGTAACTTGAAAACTATGTACCGTATGGCCCTATAAACTGTGTTGGGATGAAAGCTAGCCACTTTGAGCAATGTGGGAAGTGCTGGGGCAGTTTGGGACAACAGGGCCAAAATGTCACTTTCACAGTCCCAAAGTGCCATTTTCACAGTAAAAAGGCCTGGTTCACTTTTGCTTAGCTTAGTCTGTAACTTGAAAACTATGTACCGTATGGCCCTATAAACTGTGTTGGGATGAAAGCTAGCCACTTTGAGCAATGTGGGAAGTGCTGGGGCAGTTTGGGACAACAGGGCCAAAACCCTAACCCTAACCCTAACCCTTTCACAGTCCCAAAGTGCCATTTTCACAGTAAAAAAAAAAAGATTCATTTTGCTTAGCTTAGTCTGTAACTTGAAAACTATGTACCGTATGGCCCTATAAACTGTGTTGGGATGAAAGCTAGCCACTTTGAGCAATGTGGGAAGTGCTGGGGCAGTTTGGGACAACAGGGCCAAAACCCTAACCCTAACCCCAACCCTTTCACAGTCCCAAAGTGCCATTTTCACAGTAAAAAAAAAAAGATTCATTTTGCTTAGCTTAGTCTGTAACTTGAAAACTATGTACCGTATGGCCCTATAAACTGTGTTGGGATGAAAGCTAGCCACTTTGAGCAATGTGGGAAGTGCTGGGGCAGTTTGGGACAACAGGGCCAAAATGTCACTTTCACAGTCCCAAAGTGCCATTTTCACAGTAAAAAGGCCTGGTTCACTTTTGCTTAGCTTAGTCTGTAACTTGAAAACTATGTACCGTATGGCCCTATAAACTGTGTTGGGATGAAAGCTAGCCACTTTGAGCAATGTGGGAAGTGCTGGGGCAGTTTGGGACAACAGGGCCAAAACCCTAACCCTAACCCCAACCCTTTCACAGTCCCAAAGTGCCATTTTCACAGTAAAAAAAAAAAGATTCATTTTGCTTAGCTTAGTCTGTAACTTGAAAACTATGTACCGTATGGCCCTATAAACTGTGTTGGGATGAAAGCTAGCCACTTTGAGCAATGTGGGAAGTGCTGGGGCAGTTTGGGACAACAGGGCCAAAATGTCACTTTCACAGTCCCAAAGTGCCATTTTCACAGTAAAAAGGCCTGGTTCACTTTTGCTTAGCTTAGTCTGTAACTTGAAAACTATGTACCGTATGGCCCTATAAACTGTGTTGGGATGAAAGCTAGCCACTTTGAGCAATGTGGGAAGTGCTGGGGCAGTTTGGGACAACAGGGCCAAAACCCTAACCCTAACCCTAACCCTTTCACAGTCCCAAAGTGCCATTTTCACAGTAAAAAAAAAAAGATTCATTTTGCTTAGCTTAGTCTGTAACTTGAAAACTATGTACCGTATGGCCCTATAAACTGTGTTGGGATGAAAGCTAGCCACTTTGAGCAATGTGGGAAGTGCTGGGGCAGTTTGGGACAACAGGGCCAAAACCCTAACCCTAACCCCAACCCTTTCACAGTCCCAAAGTGCCATTTTCACAGTAAAAAAAAAATGATTCATTTTGCTTAGCTTAGTCTGTAACTTGAAAACTATGTACCGTATGGCCCTATAAACTGTGTTGGGATGAAAGCTAGCCACTTTGAGCAATGTGGGAAGTGCTGGGGCAGTTTGGGACAACAGGGCCAAAATGTCACTTTCACAGTCCCAAAGTGCCATTTTCACAGTAAAAAGGCCTGGTTCACTTTTGCTTAACTTAGTCTGTAACTTGAAAACTATGTACCGTATGGCCCTTTAAACTGTGTTGGGATGAAAGCTAGCCACTTTGAGCAATGTGGGAAGTGCTGGGGCAGTTTGGGACAACAGGGCCAAAACCCTAACCCTAACCCTAACCCTTTCACAGTCCCAAAGTGCCATTTTCACAGTAAAAAAAAAAAGATTCATTTTGCTTAGCTTAGTCTGTAACTTGAAAACTATGTACCGTATGGCCCTATAAACTGTGTTGGGATGAAAGCTAGCCACTTTGAGCAATGTGGGAAGTGCTGGGGCAGTTTGGGACAACAGGGCCAAAATGTCACTTTCACAGTCCCAAAGTGTCATTTTCACAGTAAAAAGGCCTGGTTCACTTTTGCTTAGCTTAGTCTGTAACTTGAAAACTATGTACCGTATGGCCCTATAAACTGTGTTGGGATGAAAGCTAGCCACTTTGAGCAATGTGGGAAGTGCTGGGGCAGTTTGGGACAACAGGGCCAAAATGTCACTTTCACAGTCCCAAAGTGCCATTTTCACAGTAAAAAGGCCTGGTTCACTTTTGCTTAACTTAGTCTGTAACTTGAAAACTATGTACCGTATGGCCCTTTAAACTGTGTTGGGATGAAAGCTAGCCACTTTGAGCAATGTGGGAAGTGCTGGGGCAGTTTGGGACAACAGGGCCAAAACCCTAACCCTAACCCTAACCCTTTCACAGTCCCAAAGTGCCATTTTCACAGTAAAAAAAAAAAGATTCATTTTGCTTAGCTTAGTCTGTAACTTGAAAACTATGTACCGTATGGCCCTATAAACTGTGTTGGGATGAAAGCTAGCCACTTTGAGCAATGTGGGAAGTGCTGGGGCAGTTTGGGACAACAGGGCCAAAATGTCACTTTCACAGTCCCAAAGTGTCATTTTCACAGTAAAAAGGCCTGGTTCACTTTTGCTTAGCTTAGTCTGTAACTTGAAAACTATGTACCGTATGGCCCTATAAACTGTGTTGGGATGAAAGCTAGCCACTTTGAGCAATGTGGGAAGTGCTGGGGCAGTTTGGGACAACAGGGCCAAAATGTCACTTTCACAGTCCCAAAGTGCCATTTTCACAGTAAAAAGGCCTGGTTCACTTTTGCTTAACTTAGTCTGTAACTTGAAAACTATGTACCGTATGGCCCTTTAAACTGTGTTGGGATGAAAGCTAGCCACTTTGAGCAATGTGGGAAGTGCTGGGGCAGTTTGGGACAACAGGGCCAAAACCCTAACCCTAACCCTAACCCTTTCACAGTCCCAAAGTGCCATTTTCACAGTAAAAAAAAAAAGATTCATTTTGCTTAGCTTAGTCTGTAACTTGAAAACTATGTACCGTATGGCCCTATAAACTGTGTTGGGATGAAAGCTAGCCACTTTGAGCAATGTGGGAAGTGCTGGGGCAGTTTGGGACAACAGGGCCAAAATGTCACTTTCACAGTCCCAAAGTGTCATTTTCACAGTAAAAAGGCCTGGTTCACTTTTGCTTAGCTTAGTCTGTAACTTGAAAACTATGTACCGTATGGCCCTATAAACTGTGTTGGGATGAAAGCTAGCCACTTTGAGCAATGTGGGAAGTGCTGGGGCAGTTTGGGACAACAGGGCCAAAACCCTAACCCTAACCCCAACCCTTTCACAGTCCCAAAGTGCCATTTTCACAGTAAAAAAAAAAAGATTCATTTTGCTTAGCTTAGTCTGTAACTTGAAAACTATGTACCGTATGGCCCTATAAACTGTGTTGGGATGAAAGCTAGCCACTTTGAGCAATGTGGGAAGTGCTGGGGCAGTTTGGGACAACAGGGCCAAAATGTCACTTTCACAGTCCCAAAGTGCCATTTTCACAGTAAAAAGGCCTGGTTCACTTTTGCTTAGCTTAGTCTGTAACTTGAAAACTATGTACCGTATGGCCCTATAAACTGTGTTGGGATGAAAGCTAGCCACTTTGAGCAATGTGGGAAGTGCTGGGGCAGTTTGGGACAACAGGGCCAAAATGTCACTTTCACAGTCCCAAAGTGCCATTTTCACAGTAAAAAGGCCTGGTTCACTTTTGCTTAGCTTAGTCTGTAAATTGAAAACTATGTACCGTATGGCCCTAAAAACTGTGTTGGGATGAAAGCTAGCCACTTTGAGCAATGTGGGAAGTGCTGGGGCAGTTTGGGACAACAGGGCCAAAACCCTAACCCTTTCACAGTCCCAAAGTGCCATTTTCACAGTAAAAAAAAAAAGATTCATTTTGCTTAGCTTAGTCTGTAACTTGAAAACTATGTACCGTATGGCCCTATAAACTGTGTTGGGATGAAAGCTAGCCACTTTGAGCAATGTGGGAAGTGCTGGGGCAGTTTGGGACAACAGGGCCAAAACCCTAACCCTAACCCCAACCCTTTCACAGTCCCAAAGTGCCATTTTCACAGTAAAAAAAAAAAGATTCATTTTGCTTAGCTTAGTCTGTAACTTGAAAACTATGTACCGTATGGCCCTATAAACTGTGTTGGGATGAAAGCTAGCCACTTTGAGCAATGTGGGAAGTGCTGGGGCAGTTTGGGACAACAGGGCCAAAATGTCACTTTCACAGTCCCAAAGTGCCATTTTCACAGTAAAAAGGCCTGGTTCACTTTTGCTTAGCTTAGTCTGTAACTTGAAAACTATGTACCGTATGGCCCTATAAACTGTGTTGGGATGAAAGCTAGCCACTTTGAGCAATGTGGGAAGTGCTGGGGCAGTTTGGGACAACAGGGCCAAAATGTCACTTTCACAGTCCCAAAGTGCCATTTTCACAGTAAAAAGGCCTGGTTCACTTTTGCTTAGCTTAGTCTGTAAATTGAAAACTATGTACCGTATGGCCCTAAAAACTGTGTTGGGATGAAAGCTAGCCACTTTGAGCAATGTGGGAAGTGCTGGGGCAGTTTGGGACAACAGGGCCAAAACCCTAACCCTAACCCTTTCACAGTCCCAAAGTGCCATTTTCACAGTAAAAAAAAAAAGATTAATTTTGCTTAGCTTAGTCTGTAACTTGAAAACTATGTACCGTATGGCCCTATAAACTGTGTTGGGATGAAATCTAGCCACTTTGAGCAATGTGGGAAGTGCTGGGGCAGTTTGGGACAACAGGGCCAAAATGTCACTTTCACAGTCCCAAAGTGCCGTTTTCACAGTAAAAAGGCCTGGTTCACTTTTGCTTAGCTTAGTCTGTAACTTGAAAACTATGTACCGTATGGCCCTATAAACTGTGTTGGGATGAAAGCTAGCCACTTTGAGCAATGTGGGAAGTGCTGGGGCAGTTTGGGACAACAGGGCCAAAATGTCACTTTCACAGTCCCAAAGTGCCATTTTCACAGTAAAAAGGCCTGGTTCACTTTTGCTTAGCTTAGTCTGTAACTTGAAAACTATGTACCGTATGGCCCTATAAACTGTGTTGGGATGAAAGCTAGCCACTTTGAGCAATGTGGGAAGTGCTGGGGCAGTTTGGGACAACAGGGCCAAAATGTCACTTTCACAGTCCCAAAGTGCCATTTTCACAGTAAAAAGGCCTGGTTCACTTTTGCTTAGCTTAGTCTGTAACTTGAAAACTATGTACCGTATGGCCCTAAAAACTGTGTTGGGATGAAAGCTAGCCACTTTGAGCAATGTGGGAAGTGCTGGGGCAGTTTGGGACAACAGGGCCAAAACCCTAACCCTAACCCTTTCACAGTCCCAAAGTGCCATTTTCACAGTAAAAAAAAAAAGATTCATTTTGCTTAGCTTAGTCTGTAACTTGAAAACTATGTACCGTATGGCCCTATAAACTGTGTTGGGATGAAAGCTAGCCACTTTGAGCAATGTGGGAAGTGCTGGGGCAGTTTGGGACAACAGGGCCAAAATGTCACTTTCACAGTCCCAAAGTGCCATTTTCACAGTAAAAAGGCCTGGTTCACTTTTGCTTAGCTTAGTCTGTAACTTGAAAACTATGTACGGTATGGCCCTATAAACTGTGTTGGGATGAAAGCTAGCCACTTTGAGCAATGTGGGAAGTGCTGGGGCAGTTTGGGACAACAGGGCCAAAACCCTAACCCTAACCCTAACCCTTTCACAGTCCCAAAGTGCCATTTTCACAGTAAAAAAAAAAAGATTCATTTTGCTTAGCTTAGTCTGTAACTTGAAAACTATGTACCGTATGGCCCTATAAACTGTGTTGGGATGAAAGCTAGCCACTTTGAGCAATGTGGGAAGTGCTGGGGCAGTTTGGGACAACAGGGCCAAAATGTCACTTTCACAGTCCCAAAGTGCCATTTTCACAGTAAAAAGGCCTGGTTCACTTTTGCTTAGCTTAGTCTGTAACTTGAAAACTATGTACCGTATGGCCCTATAAACTGTGTTGGGATGAAAGCTAGCCACTTTGAGCAATGTGGGAAGTGCTGGGGCAGTTTGGGACAACAGGGCCAAAATGTCACTTTCACAGTCCCAAAGTGCCATTTTCACAGTAAAAAGGCCTGGTTCACTTTTGCTTAGCTTAGTCTGTAACTTGAAAACTATGTACCGTATGGCCCTATAAACTGTGTTGGGATGAAAGCTAGCCACTTTGAGCAATGTGGGAAGTGCTGGGGCAGTTTGGGACAACAGGGCCAAAATGTCACTTTCACAGTCCCAAAGTGCCATTTTCACAGTAAAAAGGCCTGGTTCACTTTTGCTTAGCTTAGTCTGTAACTTGAAAACTATGTACCGTATGGCCCTATAAACTGTGTTGGGATGAAAGCTAGCCACTTTGAGCAATGTGGGAAGTGCTGGGGCAGTTTGGGACAACAGGGCCAAAATGTCACTTTCACAGTCCCAAAGTGCCGTTTTCACAGTAAAAAGGCCTGGTTCACTTTTGCTTAGCTTAGTCTGTAACTTGAAAACTATGTACCGTATGGCCCTATAAACTGTGTTGGGATGAAAGCTAGCCACTTTGAGCAATGTGGGAAGTGCTGGGGCAGTTTGGGACAACAGGGCCAAAACCCTAACCCTAACCCTAACCCTTTCACAGTCCCAAAGTGCCATTTTCACAGTAAAAAAAAAAAGATTCATTTTGCTTAGCTTAGTCTGTAACTTGAAAACTATGTACAGTATGGCCCTATAAACTGTGTTGGGATGAAAGCTAGCCACTTTGAGCAATGTGGGAAGTGCTGGGGCAGTTTGGGACAACAGGGCCAAAATGTCACTTTCACAGTCCCAAAGTGCCATTTTCACAGTAAAAAGGCCTGGTTCACTTTTGCTTAGCTTAGTCTGTAACTTGAAAACTATGTACTGTATGGCCCTATAAACTGTGTTGGGATGAAAGCTAGCCACTTTGAGCAATGTGGGAAGTGCTGGGGCAGTTTGGGACAACAGGGCCAAAACCCTAACCCTAACCCTAACCCTTTCACAGTCCCAAAGTGCCATTTTCACAGTAAAAAAAAAAAGATTCATTTTGCTTAGCTTAGTCTGTAACTTGAAAACTATGTACCGTATGGCCCTATAAACTGTGTTGGGATGAAAGCTAGCCACTTTGAGCAATGTGGGAAGTGCTGGGGCAGTTTGGGACAACAGGGCCAAAATGTCACTTTCACAGTCCCAAAGTGCCATTTTCACAGTAAAAAGGCCTGGTTCACTTTTGCTTAGCTTAGTCTGTAACTTGAAAACTATGTACCGTATGGCCCTATAAACTGTGTTGGGATGAAAGCTAGCCACTTTGAGCAATGTGGGAAGTGCTGGGGCAGTTTGGGACAACAGGGCCAAAATGTCACTTTCACAGTCCCAAAGTGCCATTTTCACAGTAAAAAGGCCTGGTTCACTTTTGCTTAGCTTAGTCTGTAACTTGAAAACTATGTACCGTATGGCCCTATAAACTGTGTTGGGATGAAAGCTAGCCACTTTGAGCAATGTGGGAAGTGCTGGGGCAGTTTGGGACAACAGGGCCAAAATGTCACTTTCACAGTCCCAAAGTGCCATTTTCACAGTAAAAAGGCCTGGTTCACTTTTGCTTAGCTTAGTCTGTAACTTGAAAACTATGTACCGTATGGCCCTATAAACTGTGTTGGGATGAAAGCTAGCCACTTTGAGCAATGTGGGAAGTGCTGGGGCAGTTTGGGACAACAGGGCCAAAATGTCACTTTCACAGTCCCAAAGTGCCATTTTCACAGTAAAAAGGCCTGGTTCACTTTTGCTTAGCTTAGTCTGTAACTTGAAAACTATGTACCGTATGGCCCTATAAACTGTGTTGGGATGAAAGCTAGCCACTTTGAGCAATGTGGGAAGTGCTGGGGCAGTTTGGGACAACAGGGCCAAAATGTCACTTTCACAGTCCCAAAGTGCCATTTTCACAGTAAAAAGGCCTGGTTCACTTTTGCTTAGCTTAGTCTGTAACTTGAAAACTATGTACCGTATGGCCCTATAAACTGTGTTGGGATGAAAGCTAGCCACTTTGAGCAATGTGGGAAGTGCTGGGGCAGTTTGGGACAACAGGGCCAAAATGTCACTTTCACAGTCCCAAAGTGCCGTTTTCACAGTAAAAAGGCCTGGTTCACTTTTGCTTAGCTTAGTCTGTAACTTGAAAACTATGTACCGTATGGCCCTATAAACTGTGTTGGGATGAAAGCTAGCCACTTTGAGCAATGTGGGAAGTGCTGGGGCAGTTTGGGACAACAGGGCCAAAACCCTAACCCTAACCCTAACCCTTTCACAGTCCCAAAGTGCCATTTTCACAGTAAAAAAAAAAAGATTCATTTTGCTTAGCTTAGTCTGTAACTTGAAAACTATGTACAGTATGGCCCTATAAACTGTGTTGGGATGAAAGCTAGCCACTTTGAGCAATGTGGGAAGTGCTGGGGCAGTTTGGGACAACAGGGCCAAAATGTCACTTTCACAGTCCCAAAGTGCCATTTTCACAGTAAAAAGGCCTGGTTCACTTTTGCTTAGCTTAGTCTGTAACTTGAAAACTATGTACTGTATGGCCCTATAAACTGTGTTGGGATGAAAGCTAGCCACTTTGAGCAATGTGGGAAGTGCTGGGGCAGTTTGGGACAACAGGGCCAAAACCCCAACCCTAACCCTAACCCTTTCACAGTCCCAAAGTGCCATTTTCACAGTAAAAAAAAAAAGATTCATTTTGCTTAGCTTAGTCTGTAACTTGAAAACTATGTACCGTATGGCCCTATAAACTGTGTTGGGATGAAAGCTAGCCACTTTGAGCAATGTGGGAAGTGCTGGGGCAGTTTGGGACAACAGGGCCAAAATGTCACTTTCACAGTCCCAAAGTGCCATTTTCACAGTAAAAAGGCCTGGTTCACTTTTGCTTAGCTTAGTCTGTAACTTGAAAACTATGTACCGTATGGCCCTATAAACTGTGTTGGGATGAAAGCTAGCCACTTTGAGCAATGTGGGAAGTGCTGGGGCAGTTTGGGACAACAGGGCCAAAATGTCACTTTCACAGTCCCAAAGTGCCATTTTCACAGTAAAAAGGCCTGGTTCACTTTTGCTTAGCTTAGTCTGTAACTTGAAAACTATGTACCGTATGGCCCTATAAACTGTGTTGGGATGAAAGCTAGCCACTTTGAGCAATGTGGGAAGTGCTGGGGCAGTTTGGGACAACAGGGCCAAAATGTCACTTTCACAGTCCCAAAGTGCCATTTTCACAGTAAAAAGGCCTGGTTCACTTTTGCTTAGCTTAGTCTGTAACTTGAAAACTATGTACCGTATGGCCCTAAAAACTGTGTTGGGATGAAAGCTAGCCACTTTGAGCAATGTGGGAAGTGCTGGGGCAGTTTGGGACAACAGGGCCAAAACCCTAACCCTAACCCTTTCACAGTCCCAAAGTGCCATTTTCACAGTAAAAAAAAAAAGATTAATTTTGCTTAGCTTAGTCTGTAACTTGAAAACTATGTACCGTATGGCCCTATAAACTGTGTTGGGATGAAAGCTAGCCACTTTGAGCAATGTGGGAAGTGCTGGGGCAGTTTGGGACAACAGGGCCAAAATGTCACTTTCACAGTCCCAAAGTGCCATTTTCACAGTAAAAAGGCCTGGTTCACTTTTGCTTAGCTTAGTCTGTAACTTGAAAACTATGTACCGTATGGCCCTATAAACTGTGTTGGGATGAAAGCTAGCCACTTTGAGCAATGTGGGAAGTGCTGGGGCAGTTTGGGACAACAGGGCCAAAATGTCACTTTCACAGTCCCAAAGTGCCATTTTCACAGTAAAAAGGCCTGGTTCACTTTTGCTTAGCTTAGTCTGTAACTTGAAAACTATGTACCGTATGGCCCTATAAACTGTGTTGGGATGAAAGCTAGCCACTTTGAGCAATGTGGGAAGTGCTGGGGCAGTTTGGGACAACAGGGCCAAAGTGTCACTTTCACAGTCCCAAAGTGCCATTTTCACAGTAAAAAGGCCTGGTTCACTTTTGCTTAGCTTAGTCTGTAACTTGAAAACTATGTACCGTATGGCCCTATAAACTGTGTTGGGATGAAAGCTAGCCACTTTGAGCAATGTGGGAAGTGCTGGGGCAGTTTGGGACAACAGGGCCAAAGTGTCACTTTCACAGTCCCAAAGTGCCATTTTCACAGTAAAAAGGCCTGGTTCACTTTTGCTTAGCTTAGTCTGTAACTTGAAAACTATGTACCGTATGGCCCTATAAACTGTGTTGGGATGAAAGCTAGCCACTTTGAGCAATGTGGGAAGTGCTGGGGCAGTTTGGGACAACAGGGCCAAAATGTCACTTTCACAGTCCCAAAGTGCCATTTTCACAGTAAAAAGGCCTGGTTCACTTTTGCTTAGCTTAGTCTGTAACTTGAAAACTATGTACCGTATGGCCCTATAAACTGTGTTGGGATGAAAGCTAGCCACTTTGAGCAATGTGGGAAGTGCTGGGGCAGTTTGGGACAACAGGGCCAAAATGTCACTTTCACAGTCCCAAAGTGCCGTTTTCACAGTAAAAAGGCCTGGTTCACTTTTGCTTAGCTTAGTCTGTAACTTGAAAACTATGTACCGTATGGCCCTATAAACTGTGTTGGGATGAAAGCTAGCCACTTTGAGCAATGTGGGAAGTGCTGGGGCAGTTTGGGACAACAGGGCCAAAACCCTAACCCTAACCCTAACCCTTTCACAGTCCCAAAGTGCCATTTTCACAGTAAAAAAAAAAAGATTCATTTTGCTTAGCTTAGTCTGTAACTTGAAAACTATGTACAGTATGGCCCTATAAACTGTGTTGGGATGAAAGCTAGCCACTTTGAGCAATGTGGGAAGTGCTGCGGCAGTTTGGGACAACAGGGCCAAAATGTCACTTTCACAGTCCCAAAGTGCCATTTTCACAGTAAAAAGGCCTGGTTCACTTTTGCTTAGCTTAGTCTGTAACTTGAAAACTATGTACCGTATGGCCGTATAAACTGTGTTGGGATGAAAGCTAGCCACTTTGAGCAATGTGGGAAGTGCTGGGGCAGTTTGGGACAACAGGGCCAAAACCCTAACCCTAACCCTAACCCTTTCACAGTCCCAAAGTGCCATTTTCACAGTAAAAAAAAAAAGATTCATTTTGCTTAGCTTAGTCTGTAACTTGAAAACTATGTACCGTATGGCCCTATAAACTGTGTTGGGATGAAAGCTAGCCACTTTGAGCAATGTGGGAAGTGCTGGGGCAGTTTGGGACAACAGGGCCAAGACCCTAACCCTAACCCCAACCCTTTCACAGTCCCAAAGTGCCATTTTCACAGTAAAAAAAAAAAGATTCATTTTGCTTAGCTTAGTCTGTAACTTGAAAACTATGTACCGTATGGCCCTATAAACTGTGTTGGGATGAAAGCTAGCCACTTTGAGCAATGTGGGAAGTGCTGGGGCAGTTTGGGACAACAGGGCCAAAATGTCACTTTCACAGTCCCAAAGTGCCATTTTCACAGTAAAAAGGCCTGGTTCACTTTTGCTTAGCTTAGTCTGTAACTTGAAAACTATGTACCGTATGGCCCTATAAACTGTGTTGGGATGAAAGCTAGCCACTTTGAGCAATGTGGGAAGTGCTGGGGCAGTTTGGGACAACAGGGCCAAAATGTCACTTTCACAGTCCCAAAGTGCCATTTTCACAGTAAAAAGGCCTGGTTCACTTTTGCTTAGCTTAGTCTGTAACTTGAAAACTATGTACCGTATGGCCCTATAAACTGTGTTGGGATGAAAGCTAGCCACTTTGAGCAATGTGGGAAGTGCTGGGGCAGTTTGGGACAACAGGGCCAAAATGTCACTTTCACAGTCCCAAAGTGCCATTTTCACAGTAAAAAGGCCTGGTTCACTTTTGCTTAGCTTAGTCTGTAAATTGAAAACTATGTACCGTATGGCCCTAAAAACTGTGTTGGGATGAAAGCTAGCCACTTTGAGCAATGTGGGAAGTGCTGGGGCAGTTTGGGACAACAGGGCCAAAACCCTAACCCTAACCCTAACCCTTTCACAGTCCCAAAGTGCCATTTTCACAGTAAAAAAAAAAGATTCATTTTGCTTAGCTTAGTCTGTAACTTGAAAACTATGTACCGTATGGCCCTATAAACTGTGTTGGGATGAAAGCTAGCCACTTTGAGCAATGTGGGAAGTGCTGGGGCAGTTTGGGACAACAGGGCCAAAATGTCACTTTCACAGTCCCAAAGTGCCATTTTCACAGTAAAAAGGCCTGGTTCACTTTTGCTTAGCTTAGTCTGTAACTTGAAAACTATGTACCGTATGGCCCTATAAACTGTGTTGGGATGAAAGCTAGCCACTTTGAGCAATGTGGGAAGTGCTGGGGCAGTTTGGGACAACAGGGCCAAAATGTCACTTTCACAGTCCCAAAGTGCCATTTTCACAGTAAAAAGGCCTGGTTCACTTTTGCTTAGCTTAGTCTGTAAATTGAAAACTATGTACCGTATGGCCCTAAAAACTGTGTTGGGATGAAAGCTAGCCACTTTGAGCAATGTGGGAAGTGCTGGGGCAGTTTGGGACAACAGGGCCAAAACCCTAACCCTAACCCTAACCCTTTCACAGTCCCAAAGTGCCATTTTCACAGTAAAAAAAAAAGATTCATTTTGCTTAGCTTAGTCTGTAACTTGAAAACTATGTACCGTATGGCCCTATAAACTGTGTTGGGATGAAAGCTAGACACTTTGAGCAATGTGGGAAGTGCTGGGGCAGTTTGGGACAACAGGGCCAAAATGTCACTTTCACAGTCCCAAAGTGCCGTTTTCACAGTAAAAAGGCCTGGTTCACTTTTGCTTAGCTTAGTCTGTAACTTGAAAACTATGTACCGTATGGCCCTATAAACTGTGTTGGGATGAAAGCTAGCCACTTTGAGCAATGTGGGAAGTGCTGGGGCAGTTTGGGACAACAGGGCCAAAATGTCACTTTCACAGTCCCAAAGTGCCATTTTCACAGTAAAAAGGCCTGGTTCACTTTTGCTTAGCTTAGTCTGTAACTTGAAAACTATGTACCGTATGGCCCTAAAAACTGTGTTGGGATGAAAGCTAGCCACTTTGAGCAATGTGGGAAGTGCTGGGGCAGTTTGGGACAACAGGGCCAAAATGTCACTTTCACAGTCCCAAAGTGCCATTTTCACAGTAAAAAGGCCTGGTTCACTTTTGCTTAGCTTAGTCTGTAACTTGAAAACTATGTACCGTATGGCCCTAAAAACTGTGTTGGGATGAAAGCTAGCCACTTTGAGCAATGTGGGAAGTGCTGGGGCAGTTTGGGACAACAGGGCCAAAATGTCACTTTCACAGTCCCAAAGTGCCATTTTCACAGTAAAAAGGCCTGGTTCACTTTTGCTTAGCTTAGTCTGTAACTTGAAAACTATGTACCGTATGGCCCTATAAACTGTGTTGGGATGAAAGCTAGCCACTTTGAGCAATGTGGGAAGTGCTGGGGCAGTTTGGGACAACAGGGCCAAAATGTCACTTTCACAGTCCCAAAGTGCCATTTTCACAGTAAAAAGGCCTGGTTCACTTTTGCTTAGCTTAGTCTGTAACTTGAAAACTATGTACCGTATGGCCCTATAAACTGTGTTGGGATGAAAGCTAGCCACTTTGAGCAATGTGGAAAGTGCTGGGGCAGTTTGGGACAACAGGGCCAAAATGTCACTTTCACAGTCCCAAAGTGCCGTTTTCACAGTAAAAAGGCCTGGTTCACTTTTGCTTAGCTTAGTCTGTAACTTGAAAACTATGTACCGTATGGCCCTATAAACTGTGTTGGGATGAAAGCTAGCCACTTTGAGCAATGTGGGAAGTGCTGGGGCAGTTTGGGACAACAGGGCCAAAATGTCACTTTCACAGTCCCAAAGTGCCGTTTTCACAGTAAAAAGGCCTGGTTCACTTTTGCTTAGCTTAGTCTGTAACTTGAAAACTATGTACCGTATGGCCCTATAAACTGTGTTGGGATGAAAGCTAGCCACTTTGAGCAATGTGGGAAGTGCTGGGGCAGTTTGGACAACAGGGCCAAAATGTCACTTTCACAGTCCCAAAGTGCCATTTTCACAGTAAAAAGGCCTGGTTCACTTTTGCTTAGCTTAGTCTGTAACTTGAAAACTATGTACCGTATGGCCTAGTCTCTCAAGACAGACTGTTGCCTCGCGTCAACTAGTCTGTCGGCAAGCAGTAGAAAGAAACGTATCACTGGCCTACAAGTATGGACGCTGTAGTTCAGGAAGTCAGCCGCGCAATCACCCAATCACATTTAGTGGGCGGGATTTACATGTGTGTGCGGCTAGGAAATTTCGTCCCACTGGAAGCAAACCTATACACGCTTCTTATTATTGAACATGGCTTCCTCTGGTCAACAAACAACACCAAACAACCGGCTAACCGGTTAGCCGACCGTTAAAAAACATCCGGATATTTTTATCAGCTTTAACGATTAATTTGCATAATAATAAATACGTGTTCTGATCTTAAATCCCTTTATTTTAGATCGTTTTTAGTAATAGTACAACATAAACATTACAGAGACTGTACTTGTCACTGTACAATACTTTAAAACAGTTGTCATGTTGCACACATGCCTAAAATTGTTCTTATTTGCGCCGCCCAGCTTGTCACACTCCAGGCTGCATGAACAGCGCTCTGGCTCGGTTTTCTGCCCCCTCAATGTCCCAAAGTTCTCTGTTGTACTTCTGGCTAGTTGGCTACAAGGGTAGCTTTGCGGACTTGCGGTAGTCGAAATGTAAGCGAGTGACAGCGAGACGAGATGAACACATGTCAACCGTATAAATGCAGAGACCTACTTGGCATTATTAATTTAATTCCATTATTGGCCATTTGGCCTGGAGGGAGAACGTTTACAGCCGCTGCCGCTTCCTCCTCTTATCCGTCTCCCCACACTGGCACGGCTTACGGCTATCAAGTTAGCCATGTGCTATCGATGTTTGAGGGTTTTCTCGTCAGCGAAAAGTCAACAAACGGAACACGGTGACATGCTTGCTGATCTTCCTTAATAATAAAAAAAAGGCTTAGCCCATGCGTCCAGTGGCTTTATAGGTATAAGTTGCTCAGATCTGGACTGGATTTATTTATGTTTTGGACTAGAACCGGCGGACCTCTGTAGGACTACTGTAGACGCGCAGATGCGATGTTTATTGATGATTAAGCCTACAACAATTTATTTATATTGTTAAATGTTGCTTTTTTGTTTGTCTTTTAAAAAAGGAGCATAAATAAATGTATACCATTCGTCTACCAACTTTAATTATGTAGCCTATACATGCATATTACATTTGGGGTAGCCTATTAAAAAAAAGAAAAAAATCAACCACTATCCGTTAATGACCCGGTTAATCCTGTCGGCTAACCGGTTGGGAAACTATCCGTTACTGACATCCCTACTTGATATACGAGGCTTTTTCCAAAACCAGTAGGTAAACATAATAAAACATCTCGTCGATCGATTAAATATTTCAAACAAATGTGCTGAAGCGGTTTGATATGTTCAACATTGTGTAGAACAGCAACTCTCCTTAGCACACTAGCAAAAATGTCCTCCTCCGTTACATCCATGTTTTGTTCCGCAAAGGAATGGTTGAAAGTAGGAATGAAAACAGTGCGGCACAGCGGTAGTAGTGGAACTCGGCGGAAAAGCAAGGGCCTTTTCCGGTTGATCGAAATTCTAAACAGAGCTTGCCCCCAGAGTCTAATTTCGAGGAACAACAGCGGAGGCGCTGTTTTCCCGAATATTTGACGATGGGATTCTCAGATTGCGTATGGCCCTATAAACTGTGTTGGGATGAAAGCTAGCCACTTTGAGCAATGTGGGAAGTGCTGGGGCAGTTTGGGACAACAGGGCCAAAATGTCACTTTCACAGTCCCAAAGTGCCGTTTTCACAGTAAAAAGGCCTGGTTCACTTTTGCTTAGCTTAGTCTGTAACTTGAAAACTATGTACCGTATGGCCCTATAAACTGTGTTGGGATGAAAGCTAGCCACTTTGAGCAATGTGGGAAGTGCTGGGGCAGTTTGGGACAACAGGGCCAAAACCCTAACCCTAACCCTAACCCTTTCACAGTCCCAAAGTGCCATTTTCACAGTAAAAAAAAAAAGATTCATTTTGCTTAGCTTAGTCTGTAACTTGAAAACTATGTACCGTATGGCCCTATAAACTGTGTTGGGATGAAAGCTAGCCACTTTGAGCAATGTGGGAAGTGCTGGGGCAGTTTGGGACAACAGGGCCAAAATGTCACTTTCACAGTCCCAAAGTGCCATTTTCACAGTAAAAAGGCCTGGTTCACTTTTGCTTAGCTTAGTCTGTAACTTGAAAACTATGTACCGTATGGCCCTATAAACTGTGTTGGGATGAAAGCTAGCCACTTTGAGCAATGTGGGAAGTGCTGGGGCAGTTTGGGACAACAGGGCCAAAATGTCACTTTCACAGTCCCAAAGTGCCATTTTCACAGTAAAAAGGCCTGGTTCACTTTTGCTTAGCTTAGTCTGTAACTTGAAAACTATGTACCGTATGGCCCTATAAACTGTGTTGGGATGAAAGCTAGCCACTTTGAGCAATGTGGGAAGTGCTGGGGCAGTTTGGGACAACAGGGCCAAAATGTCACTTTCACAGTCCCAAAGTGCCATTTTCACAGTAAAAAGGCCTGGTTCACTTTTGCTTAGCTTAGTCTGTAACTTGAAAACTATGTACCGTATGGCCCTAAAAACTGTGTTGGGATGAAAGCTAGCCACTTTGAGCAATGTGGGAAGTGCTGGGGCAGTTTGGGACAACAGGGCCAAAATGTCACTTTCACAGTCCCAAAGTGCCATTTTCACAGTAAAAAGGCCTGGTTCACTTTTGCTTAGCTTAGTCTGTAACTTGAAAACTATGTACCGTATGGCCCTATAAACTGTGTTGGGATGAAAGCTAGCCACTTTGAGCAATGTGGGAAGTGCTGGGGCAGTTTGGGACAACAGGGCCAAAATGTCACTTTCACAGTCCCAAAGTGCCATTTTCACAGTAAAAAGGCCTGGTTCACTTTTGCTTAGCTTAGTCTGTAACTTGAAAACTATGTACCGTATGGCCCTATAAACTGTGTTGGGATGAAAGCTAGCCACTTTGAGCAATGTGGGAAGTGCTGGGGCAGTTTGGGACAACAGGGCCAAAATGTCACTTTCACAGTCCCAAAGTGCCATTTTCACAGTAAAAAGGCCTGGTTCACTTTTGCTTAGCTTAGTCTGTAAATTGAAAACTATGTACCGTATGGCCCTAAAAACTGTGTTGGGATGAAAGCTAGCCACTTTGAGCAATGTGGGAAGTGCTGGGGCAGTTTGGGACAACAGGGCCAAAACCCTAACCCTAACCCTAACCCTTTCACAGTCCCAAAGTGCCATTTTCACAGTAAAAAAAAAAGATTCATTTTGCTTAGCTTAGTCTGTAACTTGAAAACTATGTACCGTATGGCCCTATAAACTGTGTTGGGATGAAAGCTAGCCACTTTGAGCAATGTGGGAAGTGCTGGGGCAGTTTGGGACAACAGGGCCAAAATGTCACTTTCACAGTCCCAAAGTGCCGTTTTCACAGTAAAAAGGCCTGGTTCACTTTTGCTTAGCTTAGTCTGTAACTTGAAAACTATGTACCGTATGGCCCTATAAACTGTGTTGGGATGAAAGCTAGCCACTTTGAGCAATGTGGGAAGTGCTGGGGCAGTTTGGGACAACAGGGCCAAAATGTCACTTTCACAGTCCCAAAGTGCCATTTTCACAGTAAAAAGGCCTGGTTCACTTTTGCTTAGCTTAGTCTGTAACTTGAAAACTATGTACCGTATGGCCCTAAAAACTGTGTTGGGATGAAAGCTAGCCACTTTGAGCAATGTGGGAAGTGCTGGGGCAGTTTGGGACAACAGGGCCAAAATGTCACTTTCACAGTCCCAAAGTGCCATTTTCACAGTAAAAAGGCCTGGTTCACTTTTGCTTAGCTTAGTCTGTAACTTGAAAACTATGTACCGTATGGCCCTATAAACTGTGTTGGGATGAAAGCTAGCCACTTTGAGCAATGTGGGAAGTGCTGGGGCAGTTTGGGACAACAGGGCCAAAATGTCACTTTCACAGTCCCAAAGTGCCATTTTCACAGTAAAAAGGCCTGGTTCACTTTTGCTTAGCTTAGTCTGTAAATTGAAAACTATGTACCGTATGGCCCTAAAAACTGTGTTGGGATGAAAGCTAGCCACTTTGAGCAATGTGGGAAGTGCTGGGGCAGTTTGGGACAACAGGGCCAAAACCCTAACCCTAACCCTAACCCTTTCACAGTCCCAAAGTGCCATTTTCACAGTAAAAAAAAAAGATTCATTTTGCTTAGCTTAGTCTGTAACTTGAAAACTATGTACCGTATGGCCCTATAAACTGTGTTGGGATGAAAGCTAGCCACTTTGAGCAATGTGGGAAGTGCTGGGGCAGTTTGGGACAACAGGGCCAAAATGTCACTTTCACAGTCCCAAAGTGCCGTTTTCACAGTAAAAAGGCCTGGTTCACTTTTGCTTAGCTTAGTCTGTAACTTGAAAACTATGTACCGTATGGCCCTATAAACTGTGTTGGGATGAAAGCTAGCCACTTTGAGCAATGTGGGAAGTGCTGGGGCAGTTTGGGACAACAGGGCCAAAATGTCACTTTCACAGTCCCAAAGTGCCATTTTCACAGTAAAAAGGCCTGGTTCACTTTTGCTTAGCTTAGTCTGTAACTTGAAAACTATGTACCGTATGGCCCTAAAAACTGTGTTGGGATGAAAGCTAGCCACTTTGAGCAATGTGGGAAGTGCTGGGGCAGTTTGGGACAACAGGGCCAAAATGTCACTTTCACAGTCCCAAAGTGCCATTTTCACAGTAAAAAGGCCTGGTTCACTTTTGCTTAGCTTAGTCTGTAACTTGAAAACTATGTACCGTATGGCCCTATAAACTGTGTTGGGATGAAAGCTAGCCACTTTGAGCAATGTGGGAAGTGCTGGGGCAGTTTGGGACAACAGGGCCAAAATGTCACTTTCACAGTCCCAAAGTGCCATTTTCACAGTAAAAAGGCCTGGTTCACTTTTGCTTAGCTTAGTCTGTAACTTGAAAACTATGTACCGTATGGCCCTATAAACTGTGTTGGGATGAAAGCTAGCCACTTTGAGCAATGTGGAAAGTGCTGGGGCAGTTTGGGACAACAGGGCCAAAATGTCACTTTCACAGTCCCAAAGTGCCGTTTTCACAGTAAAAAGGCCTGGTTCACTTTTGCTTAGCTTAGTCTGTAACTTGAAAACTATGTACCGTATGGCCCTATAAACTGTGTTGGGATGAAAGCTAGCCACTTTGAGCAATGTGGGAAGTGCTGGGGCAGTTTGGGACAACAGGGCCAAAATGTCACTTTCACAGTCCCAAAGTGCCGTTTTCACAGTAAAAAGGCCTGGTTCACTTTTGCTTAGCTTAGTCTGTAACTTGAAAACTATGTACCGTATGGCCCTATAAACTGTGTTGGGATGAAAGCTAGCCACTTTGAGCAATGTGGGAAGTGCTGGGGCAGTTTGGACAACAGGGCCAAAATGTCACTTTCACAGTCCCAAAGTGCCATTTTCACAGTAAAAAGGCCTGGTTCACTTTTGCTTAGCTTAGTCTGTAACTTGAAAACTATGTACCGTATGGCCCTATAAACTGTGTTGGGATGAAAGCTAGCCACTTTGAGCAATGTGGGAAGTGCTGGGGCAGTTTGGGACAACAGGGCCAAAATGTCACTTTCACAGTCCCAAAGTGCCGTTTTCACAGTAAAAAGGCCTGGTTCACTTTTGCTTAGCTTAGTCTGTAACTTGAAAACTATGTACCGTATGGCCCTATAAACTGTGTTGGGATGAAAGCTAGCCACTTTGAGCAATGTGGGAAGTGCTGGGGCAGTTTGGGACAACAGGGCCAAAACCCTAACCCTAACCCTAACCCTTTCACAGTCCCAAAGTGCCATTTTCACAGTAAAAAAAAAAAGATTCATTTTGCTTAGCTTAGTCTGTAACTTGAAAACTATGTACCGTATGGCCCTATAAACTGTGTTGGGATGAAAGCTAGCCACTTTGAGCAATGTGGAAATGCTGGGGCAGTTTGGGACAACAGGGCCAAAATGTCACTTTCACAGTCCCAAAGTGCCATTTTCACAGTAAAAAGGCCTGGTTCACTTTTGCTTAGCTTAGTCTGTAACTTGAAAACTATGTACCGTATGGCCCTATAAACTGTGTTGGGATGAAAGCTAGCCACTTTGAGCAATGTGGGAAGTGCTGGGGCAGTTTGGGACAACAGGGCCAAAATGTCACTTTCACAGTCCCAAAGTGCCATTTTCACAGTAAAAAGGCCTGGTTCACTTTTGCTTAGCTTAGTCTGTAACTTGAAAACTATGTACCGTATGGCCCTATAAACTGTGTTGGGATGAAAGCTAGCCACTTTGAGCAATGTGGGAAGTGCTGGGGCAGTTTGGGACAACAGGGCCAAAATGTCACTTTCACAGTCCCAAAGTGCCATTTTCACAGTAAAAAGGCCTGGTTCACTTTTGCTTAGCTTAGTCTGTAACTTGAAAACTATGTACCGTATGGCCCTAAAAACTGTGTTGGGATGAAAGCTAGCCACTTTGAGCAATGTGGGAAGTGCTGGGGCAGTTTGGGACAACAGGGCCAAAATGTCACTTTCACAGTCCCAAAGTGCCGTTTTCACACTAAAAAGGCCTGGTTCACTTTTGCTTAGCTTAGTCTGTAACTTGAAAACTATGTACCGTATGGCCCTATAAACTGTGTTGGGATGAAAGCTAGCCACTTTGAGCAATGTGGGAAGTGCTGGGGCAGTTTGGGACAACAGGGCCAAAATGTCACTTTCACAGTCCCAAAGTGCCGTTTTCACAGTAAAAAGGCCTGGTTCACTTTTGCTTAGCTTAGTCTGTAACTTGAAAACTATGTACCGTATGGCCCTATAAACTGTGTTGGGATGAAAGCTAGCCACTTTGAGCAATGTGGGAAGTGCTGGGGCAGTTTGGGACAACAGGGCCAAAATGTCACTTTCACAGTCCCAAAGTGCCATTTTCACAGTAAAAAGGCCTGGTTCACTTTTGCTTAGCTTAGTCTGTAACTTGAAAACTATGTACCGTATGGCCCTATAAACTGTGTTGGGATGAAAGCTAGCCACTTTGAGCAATGTGGGAAGTGCTGGGGCAGTTTGGGACAACAGGGCCAAAATGTCACTTTCACAGTCCCAAAGTGCCATTTTCACAGTAAAAAGGCCTGGTTCACTTTTGCTTAGCTTAGTCTGTAACTTGAAAACTTTGTACGGTATGGCCCTAAAAACTGTGTTGGGATGAAAGCTAGCCACTTTGAGCAATGTGGGAAGTGCTGGGGCAGTTTGGGACAACAGGGCCAAAATGTCACTTTCACAGTCCCAAAGTGCCATTTTCACAGTAAAAAGGCCTGGTTCACTTTTGCTTAGCTTAGTCTGTAACTTGAAAACTATGTACCGTATGGCCCTATAAACTGTGTTGGGATGAAAGCTAGCCACTTTGAGCAATGTGGGAAGTGCTGGGGCAGTTTGGGACAACAGGGCCAAAATGTCACTTTCACAGTCCCAAAGTGCCATTTTCACAGTAAAAAGGCCTGGTTCACTTTTGCTTAGCTTAGTCTGTAACTTGAAAACTATGTACCGTATGGCCCTATAAACTGTGTTGGGATGAAAGCTAGCCACTTTGAGCAATGTGGAAAGTGCTGGGGCAGTTTGGGACAACAGGGCCAAAATGTCACTTTCACAGTCCCAAAGTGCCGTTTTCACAGTAAAAAGGCCTGGTTCACTTTTGCTTAGCTTAGTCTGTAACTTGAAAACTATGTACCGTATGGCCCTATAAACTGTGTTGGGATGAAAGCTAGCCACTTTGAGCAATGTGGGAAGTGCTGGGGCAGTTTGGGACAACAGGGCCAAAATGTCACTTTCACAGTCCCAAAGTGCCGTTTTCACAGTAAAAAGGCCTGGTTCACTTTTGCTTAGCTTAGTCTGTAACTTGAAAACTATGTACCGTATGGCCCTATAAACTGTGTTGGGATGAAAGCTAGCCACTTTGAGCAATGTGGGAAGTGCTGGGGCAGTTTGGACAACAGGGCCAAAATGTCACTTTCACAGTCCCAAAGTGCCATTTTCACAGTAAAAAGGCCTGGTTCACTTTTGCTTAGCTTAGTCTGTAACTTGAAAACTATGTACCGTATGGCCCTATAAACTGTGTTGGGATGAAAGCTAGCCACTTTGAGCAATGTGGGAAGTGCTGGGGCAGTTTGGGACAACAGGGCCTAAATGTCACTTTCACAGTCCCAAAGTGCCGTTTTCACAGTAAAAAGGCCTGGTTCACTTTTGCTTAGCTTAGTCTGTAACTTGAAAACTATGTACCGTATGGCCCTATAAACTGTGTTGGGATGAAAGCTAGCCACTTTGAGCAATGTGGGAAGTGCTGGGGCAGTTTGGGACAACAGGGCCAAAACCCTAACCCTAACCCTAACCCTTTCACAGTCCCAAAGTGCCATTTTCACAGTAAAAAAAAAAAGATTCATTTTGCTTAGCTTAGTCTGTAACTTGAAAACTATGTACCGTATGGCCCTATAAACTGTGTTGGGATGAAAGCTAGCCACTTTGAGCAATGTGGGAAGTGCTGGGGCAGTTCGGGACAACAGGGCCAAAATGTCACTTTCACAGTCCCAAAGTGCCATTTTCACAGTAAAAAGGCCTGGTTCACTTTTGCTTAGCTTAGTCTGTAACTTGAAAACTATGTACCCTATGGCCCTATAAACTGTGTTGGGATGAAAGCTAGCCACTTTGAGCAATGTGGGAAGTGCTGGGGCAGTTTGGGACAACAGGGCCAAAATGTCACTTTCACAGTCCCAAAGTGCCATTTTCACAGTAAAAAGGCCTGGTTCACTTTTGCTTAGCTTAGTCTGTAACTTGAAAACTATGTACCGTATGGCCCTATAAACTGTGTTGGGATGAAAGCTAGCCACTTTAACAATAATATAGTTTAATAATATAGTTTAATAATATACTTAATAATATAGTTTAATAATATACTTAATAATATAGGTTATATAACCTAACCTATATATATTAAACTATATATATTAAACTATATTATTAAACTATATTATTAAACTATATTATTAAAGTATATTATTAAAGTATATTATTAAGTATATTATTAAAGTATATTATTAAAGTATATTATTAAAGTATATTATTAAGTATATTATTAAGTATATTATTAAAGTATATTATTAAAGTATATTATTAAAGTATATTATTAAGTATATTATTAAAGTATATTATTAAAGTATATTATTAAAGTATATTATTAAGTATATTATTAAGTAGATTATTAAGTATATTATTAAACTATATTATTAAGTATATTATTAAACTATATTATTAAACTATATTATTAAACTATATTATTAAACTATATTATTAAACTATATTATTAAACTATATTATTAAACTATATTATTAAGTATATTATTAAAGTATATTATTAAAGTATATTATTAAAGTATATTATTAAACTATATTATTAAACTATATTATTAAAGTATATTATTAAACTATATTATTAAAGTATATTATTAAACTATATTATTAAAGTATATTATTAAACTATATTATTAAAGTATATTATTAAAGTATATTATTAAAGTATATTATTAAGTATATTATTAAAGTATATTATGAAAGTATATTATTAAACTATATTATTAAACTATATTATTAAACTATAGTATAAAGTATATTATTAAAGTATATTATTAAAGTATATTATTAAAGTATATTATTAAACTATATTATTAAACTATATTATTAAACTATATTATTAAACTATATTATTAAACTATATTATTAAGTATATTATTAAAGTATATTATTAAAGTATATTTTTAAACTATATTATTAAGTATATTATTAAAGTATATTATTAAAGTATATTATTAAGTATATTATTAAACAATATTAATAAAGTATATTAATAAAGTATATTAATAAACTATATTATTAAAGTATATTTTAAAGTATATTATTAAAGTATATTATTAAAGTATATTATTAAGTATATTATTAAACTATATTATTAAACTATATTATTAAAGTATATTATTAAAGTATATTATTAAAGTATATTATTAAAGTATATTATTAAAGTATATTATTAAAGTATATTATTAAACTATATTATTAAGTATATTATTAAACTATATTATTAAACTATATTATTAAACTATATTATTAAGTATATTATTAAACTATATTATTAAACTATATTATTAAGTATATTATTAAACTATATTATTAAAGTATATTATTAAAGTATATTATTAAAGTATATTATTCAACTATATTATTAAAGTATATTATTAAACTATATTATTAAACTATATTATTAAACTATATTATTAAACTATATTATTAAGTATATTATTAAACTATATTATTAAAGTATATTATTAAACTATATTATTAAAGTATATTATTAAACTATATTATTAAAGTATATTATTAAACTATATTATTCAACTATATTATTAAACTATATTATTCAACTATATTATTAAACTATATTATTAAACTATATTATTAAACTATATTATTCAACTATATTATTAAAGTATATTATTAAAGTATATTATTAAACTATATTATTAAAGTATATTATTAAACTATATTATTAAACTATATTATTAAACTATATTATTAAACTATATTATTAAAGTATATTATTAAGTATATTATTAAAGTATATTATTAAAGTATATTATTAAAGTATATTATTAAGTATATTATTAAGTATATTATTAAAGTATATTATTAAAGTATATTATTAAACTATATTATTAAGTATATTATTAAGTATATTATTAAAGTATATTATTCAACTATATTATTCAACTATATTATTAAAGTATATTATTAAAGTATATTTTTAAACTATATTATTAAGTATATTATTAAGTATATTATTAAAGTATATTATTAAACTATATTATTAAGTATATTATTAAAGTATATTATTCAAGTATATTATTAAAGTATATTATTAAAGTATATTATTAAAGTATATTATTAAAGTATATTATTCAAGTATATTATTAAACTATATTATTAAACTATATTATTAAGTATATTATTAAACTATATTATTAAAGTATATTATTAAGTATATTATTAAACTATATTATTAAAGTATATTAATAAACTATATTATTAAAGTATATTTTTAAAGTATATTATTAAAGTATATTATTAAAGTATATTATTAAGTATATTATTAAACTATATTATTAAAGTATATTATTAAAGTATATTATTAAAGTATATTATTAAAGTATATTATTAAACTATATTATTAAGTATATTATTAAAGTATATTATTAAACTATATTATTAAACTATATTATTAAGTATATTATTAAGTATATTATTAAACTATATTATTAAAGTATATTATTAAAGTATATTATTAAAGTATATTATTAAAGTATATTATTAAAGTATATTATTAAAGTATATTATTAAAGTATATTATTAAGTATATTATTAAGTATATTATTAAACTATATTATTAAAGTATATTATTAAAGTATATTATTAAAGTATATTATTAAAGTATATTATTAAACTATATTATTAAGTATATTATTAAACTATATTATTAAACTATATTATTAAACTATATTATTAAGTATATTATTAAACTATATTATTAAACTATATTATTAAGTATATTATTAAACTATATTATTAAAGTATATTATTAAAGTATATTATTAAAGTATATTATTCAACTATATTATTAAAGTATATTATTAAACTATATTATTAAACTATATTATTAAACTATATTATTAAACTATATTATTAAGTATATTATTAAACTATATTATTAAAGTATATTATTAAACTATATTATTAAAGTATATTATTAAACTATATTATTAAAGTATATTATTAAACTATATTATTCAACTATATTATTAAACTATATTATTCAACTATATTATTAAACTATATTATTAAACTATATTATTAAACTATATTATTCAACTATATTATTAAAGTATATTATTAAAGTATATTATTAAACTATATTATTAAAGTATATTATTAAACTATATTATTAAACTATATTATTAAACTATATTATTAAACTATATTATTAAAGTATATTATTAAGTATATTATTAAAGTATATTATTAAAGTATATTATTAAAGTATATTATTAAGTATATTATTAAGTATATTATTAAAGTATATTATTAAAGTATATTATTAAACTATATTATTAAGTATATTATTAAGTATATTATTAAAGTATATTATTCAACTATATTATTCAACTATATTATTAAAGTATATTATTAAAGTATATTTTTAAACTATATTATTAAGTATATTATTAAGTATATTATTAAAGTATATTATTAAACTATATTATTAAGTATATTATTAAAGTATATTATTCAAGTATATTATTAAAGTATATTATTAAAGTATATTATTAAAGTATATTATTAAAGTATATTATTCAAGTATATTATTAAACTATATTATTAAACTATATTATTAAGTATATTATTAAACTATATTATTAAAGTATATTATTAAGTATATTATTAAACTATATTATTAAAGTATATTAATAAACTATATTATTAAAGTATATTTTTAAAGTATATTATTAAAGTATATTATTAAAGTATATTATTAAGTATATTATTAAACTATATTATTAAAGTATATTATTAAAGTATATTATTAAAGTATATTATTAAAGTATATTATTAAACTATATTATTAAGTATATTATTAAAGTATATTATTAAACTATATTATTAAACTATATTATTAAGTATATTATTAAGTATATTATTAAACTATATTATTAAAGTATATTATTAAAGTATATTATTAAAGTATATTATTAAAGTATATTATTAAAGTATATTATTAAAGTATATTATTAAAGTATATTATTAAGTATATTATTAAGTATATTATTAAACTATATTATTAAAGTATATTATTAAGTATATTATTAAAGTATATTATTAAAGTATATTATTAATCTATATTATTCAACTATATTATTAAAGTATATTATTAAACTATATTATTAAAGTATATTATTAAACTATATTATTCAACTATATTATTAAAGTATATTATTAAACTATATTATTAAACTATATTATTAAACTATATTATTAAAGTATATTATTAAGTATATTATTAAACTATATTATTAAAGTATATTATTAAGTATATTATTAAACTATATAATTAAAGTATATTATTAAAGTATATTATTAAAGTATATTATTAAACTATATTATTAAACTATATTATTAAACTATATTAATAAAGTATATTATTAAAGTATATTATTAAACTATATTATTAAACTATATTATTAAACTATATTATTAAACTATATTATTAAACTATAGTATTAAAGTATATTATTAAACTATATTATTAAAGTATATTATTAAACTATATTATTAAACTATATTATTAAACTATAGTATTAAACTATATTATTAAACTATATTATTAAAGTATATTATTAAAGTATATTATTAAACTATATTATTAAAGTATATTATTAAACTATATTATTAAACTATATTATTAAACTATATTATTAAGTATATTATTAAACTATATTATTAAACTATATTATTAAACTATATTATTAAACTATATTATTAAACTATATTATTAAACTATATTATTAAGTATATTATTAAACTATATTATTAAACTATATTTTAAGTATATTATTAAACTATATTATTAAACTATATTATTAAAGTATATTATTAAACTATATTATTAAGTATATTATTAAACTATATTATTCAACTATATTATTAAAGTATATTATTAAACTATATTATTCAACTATAGTATTAAAGTATATTATTAAACTATATTATTAAGTATATTATTAAACTATATTATTAAGTATATTATTAAGTATATTATTAAACTATATTATTAAGTATATTATTAAACTATATTATTAAAGTATATTATTAAAGTATATTATTAAAGTATATTATTAAACTATATTATTAAGTATATTATTAAGTATATTATTAAACTATATTATTAAAGTATATTATTAAGTATATTATTAAAGTATATTATTAAAGTATATTATTAATCTATATTATTCAACTATATTATTAAAGTATATTATTAAACTATATTATTAAAGTATATTATTAAACTATATTATTCAACTATATTATTAAAGTATATTATTAAACTATATTATTAAACTATATTATTAAACTATATTATTAAAGTATATTATTAAAGTATATTATTAAGTATATTATTAAACTATATTATTAAAGTATATTATTAAGTATATTATTAAACTATATAATTAAAGTATATTATTAAAGTATATTATTAAAGTATATTATTAAACTATATTATTAAACTATATTATTAAACTATATTAATAAAGTATATTATTAAAGTATATTATTAAACTATATTATTAAACTATATTATTAAACTATATTATTAAACTATATTATTAAACTATAGTATTAAAGTATATTATTAAACTATATTATTAAAGTATATTATTAAACTATATTATTAAACTATATTATTAAACTATAGTATTAAACTATATTATTAAACTATATTATTAAAGTATATTATTAAAGTATATTATTAAACTATATTATTAAAGTATATTATTAAACTATATTATTAAACTATATTATTAAACTATATTATTAAGTATATTATTAAACTATATTATTAAACTATATTATTAAACTATATTATTAAACTATATTATTAAACTATATTATTAAACTATATTATTAAGTATATTATTAAACTATATTATTAAACTATATTTTAAGTATATTATTAAACTATATTATTAAACTATATTATTAAAGTATATTATTAAACTATATTATTAAGTATATTATTAAACTATATTATTCAACTATATTATTAAAGTATATTATTAAACTATATTATTCAACTATAGTATTAAAGTATATTATTAAACTATATTATTAAGTATATTATTAAACTATATTATTAAGTATATTATTAAGTATATTATTAAACTATATTATTAAGTATATTATTAAACTATATTATTAAAGTATATTATTAAACTATATTATTAAACTATATTATTAAACTATAGTATTAAACTATATTATTAAACTATATTATTAAAGTATATTATTAAAGTATATTATTAAACTATATTATTAAAGTATATTATTAAACTATATTATTAAACTATATTATTAAACTATATTATTAAACTATATTATTAAACTATATTATTAAGTATATTATTAAACTATATTATTAAACTATATTATTAAACTATATTATTAAACTATATTATTAAACTATATTATTAAACTATATTATTAAGTATATTATTAAACTATATTATTAAACTATATTTTAAGTATATTATTAAACTATATTATTAAACTATATTATTAAAGTATATTATTAAACTATATTATTAAGTATATTATTAAACTATATTATTCAACTATATTATTAAAGTATATTATTAAACTATATTATTCAACTATAGTATTAAAGTATATTATTAAACTATATTATTAAGTATATTATTAAACTATATTATTAAGTATATTATTAAGTATATTATTAAACTATATTATTAAGTATATTATTAAACTATATTATTAAAGTATATTATTAAAGTATATTATTAAAGTATATTATTAAACTATATTATTAAACTATATTATTAAAGTATATTATTAAAGTATATTATTAAACTATATTATTAAAGTATATTATTAAAGTATATTATTAAAGTATATTATTAAAGTATATTATTAAAGTATATTATTAAGTATATTATTAAAGTATATTATTAAAGTATATTATTAAGTATATTATTAAAGTATATTATTAAAGGATATTATTAAAGTATATTATTAAGTATATTATTAAGTATATTATTAAACTATATTATTAAAGTATATTATTAAGTATATTATTAAAGTATATTATTAAAGTATATTATTAAACTATATTATTCAACTATATTATTAAAGTATATTATTAAACTATATTATTAAAGTATATTATTAAACTATATTATTCAACTATATTATTAAAGTATATTATTAAACTATATTATTAAACTATATTATTAAACTATATTATTAAAGTATATTATTAAAGTATATTATTAAGTATATTATTAAACTATATTATTAAAGTATATTTTTAAGTATATTATTAAACTATATTATTAAAGTATATTATTAAAGTATATTATTAAACTATATTATTAAACTATATTATTAAACTATATTAATAAAGTATATTATTAAAGTATATTATTAAACTATATTATTAAACTATATTATTAAACTATATTATTAAACTATATTATTAAACTATAGTATTAAAGTATATTATTAAACTATATTATTAAAGTATATTATTAAACTATATTATTAAACTATATTAATAAACTATAGTATTAAACTATATTATTAAACTATATTATTAAAGTATATTATTAAAGTATATTATTAAACTATATTATTAAAGTATATTATTAAACTATATTATTAAACTATATTATTAAACTATATTATTAAGTATATTATTAAACTATATTATTAAACTATATTATTAAACTATATTATTAAACTATATTATTAAACTATATTATTAAACTATATTATTAAGTATATTATTAAACTATATTATTAAACTATATTTTAAGTATATTATTAAACTATATTATTAAACTATATTATTAAAGTATATTATTAAACTATATTATTCAACTATATTATTAAAGTATATTATTAAACTATATTATTCAACTATAGTATTAAAGTATATTATTAAACTATATTATTAAGTATATTATTAAACTATATTATTAAGTATATTATTAAGTATATTATTAAAGTATATTATTAAACTATATTATTAAGTATATTATTAAACTATATTATTAAAGTATATTATTAAAGTATATTATTAAACTATATTATTAAACTATATTATTAAAGTATATTATTAAAGTATATTATTAAACTATATTATTAAAGTATATTATTAAAGTATATTATTAAAGTATATTATTAAAGTATATTATTAAAGTATATTATTAAGTATATTATTAAAGTATATTATTAAAGTATATTATTAAGTATATTATTAAAGTATATTATTAAAGGATATTATTAAAGGATATTATTCAACTATATTATTAAGTATATTATTAAAGTATATTATTAAACTATATTATTAAGTATATTATTAAACTATATTATTAACTATATTATTAAAGTATATTATTAAAGTATATTATTAAAGTATATTATTCAACTATATTATTAAAGTATATTATTAAAGTATATTATTAAAGTATATTATTACACTATATTATTAAAGTATATTATTAAACTATATTATTAAAGTATATTATTCAAGTATATTATTAAAGTATATTATTAAAGTATATTATTAAACTATATTATTAAACTATATTATTAAACTATATTATTAAAGTATATTATTAAACTATATTATTAAACTATATTTTTAAACTATATTATTAAGTATATTATTAAGTATATTATTAAAGTATATTATTAAACTATATTATTAACTATATTATTAAAGTATATTATTAAAGTATATTATTAAAGTATATTATTCAACTATATTATTAAAGTATATTATTAAAGTATATTATTCAAGTATATTATTAAACTATATTATTAAACTATATTATTAAAGTATATTATTAAAGTATATTATTAAACTATATTATTAAAGTATATTATTAAGTATATTATTAAACTATATTATTAAACTATATTATTAAGTATATTATTAAGTATATTATTAAAGTATATTATTAAAGTATATTATTAAAGTATATTATTAAGTATATTATTAAGTATATTATTAAAGTATATTATTAAAGTATATTATTAAAGTATATTATTAAGTATATTATTAAAGTATATTATTAAGTATATTATTAAACTATATTATTAAAGTATATTATTAAAGTATATTATTAAACTATATTATTAAGTATATTATTAAAGTATATTATTAAAGTATATTATTAGGTATATTATTAAGTATATTATTAAAGTATATTTTTTAAAGTATATTATTAAAGTATATTATTAAAGTATATTATTAAACTATATTATTAAGTATATTATTAAACTATATTATTAAAGTATATTATTAAACTATATTATTAAAGTATATTATTAAACTATATTATTAAAGTATATTATTAAAGTATATTATTAAACTATATTATTAAGTATATTATTAAACTATATTATTAAACTATATTATTAAAGTATATTATTAAAGTATATTATTAAAGTATATTATTAAAGTATATTATTAAAGTATATTATTAAACTATATTATTAAACTATATTATTAAAGTATATTATTAAACTATATTATTAAGTATATTATTAAACTATATTATTAAAGTATATTATTAAACTATATTATTAAAGTATATTATTAAAGTATATTATTAAACTATATTATTAAACTATAGTATAAAGTATATTATTAAAGTATATTATTAAAGTATATTATTAAAGTATATTATTAAAGTATATTATTAAAGTATATTATTAAAGTATATTATTAAGTATATTATTAAAGTATATTATTAAACTATATTATTAAACTATATTATTAAGTATATTATTAAGTATATTATTAAAGTATATTATTAAACTATATTATTAACTATATTATTAAAGTATATTATTAAAGTATATTATTAAAGTATATTATTCAACTATATTATTAAAGTATATTATTAAAGTATATTATTAAACTATATTATTAAACTATATTATTAAAGTATATTATTCAAGTATATTATTAAAGTATATTATTAAAGTATATTATTAAGTATATTATTAAGTATATTATTAAACTATATTATTAAACTATATTATTAAGTATATTATTAAACTATATTATTAAAGTATATTATTAAACTATATTATTCAACTATATTATTAAAGTATATTATTAAAGTATATTATTAAACTATATTATTAAACTATATTATTAAACTATATTATTAAACTATATTATTAAAGTATATTATTAAGTATATTATTAAACTATATTATTAAAGTATATTATTAAAGTATATTTTTAAAGTATATTATTAAACTATATTATTAAACTATATTATTAAACTATATTATTAAGTATATTATTAAACTATATTATTAAGTATATTATTAAGTATATTATTAAAGTATATTATTAAAGTATATTATTAAAGTATATTATTAAAGTATATTATTAAGTATATTATTAAGTATATTATTAAAGTATATTATTAAAGTATATTATTAAAGTATATTATTAAGTATATTATTAAAGTATATTATTAAAGTATATTATTACGAATCTATAAACTGTGTTGGGATGAAAGCTAGCCACTTTGAGCAATGTGGGAAGTGCTGGGGCAGTTTGGGACAACAGGGCCAAAATGTCACTTTCACAGTCCCAAAGTGCCGTTTTCACAGTAAAAAGGCCTGGTTCACTTTTGCTTAGCTTAGTCTGTAACTTGAAAACTATGTACCGTATGGCCCTATAAACTGTGTTGGGATGAAAGCTAGCCACTTTGAGCAATGTGGGAAGTGCTGGGGCAGTTTGGGACAACAGGGCCAAAACCCTAACCCTAACCCTAACCCTTTCACAGTCCCAAAGTGCCATTTTCACAGTAAAAAAAAAAAGATTCATTTTGCTTAGCTTAGTCTGTAACTTGAAAACTATGTACCGTATGGCCCTATAAACTGTGTTGGGATGAAAGCTAGCCACTTTGAGCAATGTGGGAAGTGCTGGGGCAGTTTGGGACAACAGGGCCAAAATGTCACTTTCACAGTCCCAAAGTGCCATTTTCACAGTAAAAAGGCCTGGTTCACTTTTGCTTAGCTTAGTCTGTAACTTGAAAACTATGTACCGTATGGCCCTATAAACTGTGTTGGGATGAAAGCTAGCCACTTTGAGCAATGTGGGAAGTGCTGGGGCAGTTTGGGACAACAGGGCCAAAACCCTAACCCTAACCCCAACCCTTTCACAGTCCCAAAGTGCCATTTTCACAGTAAAAAAAAAAAGATTCATTTTGCTTAGCTTAGTCTGTAACTTGAAAACTATGTACCGTATGGCCCTATAAACTGTGTTGGGATGAAAGCTAGCCACTTTGAGCAATGTGGGAAGTGCTGGGGCAGTTTGGGACAACAGGGCCAAAATGTCACTTTCACAGTCCCAAAGTGCCATTTTCACAGTAAAAAGGCCTGGTTCACTTTTGCTTAGCTTAGTCTGTAACTTGAAAACTATGTACCGTATGGCCCTATAAACTGTGTTGGGATGAAAGCTAGCCACTTTGAGCAATGTGGGAAGTGCTGGGGCAGTTTGGGACAACAGGGCCAAAACCCTAACCCTAACCCTAACCCTTTCACAGTCCCAAAGTGCCATTTTCACAGTAAAAAAAAAAAGATTAATTTTGCTTAGCTTAGTCTGTAACTTGAAAACTATGTACCGTATGGCCCTATAAACTGTGTTGGGATGAAAGCTAGCCACTTTGAGCAATGTGGGAAGTGCTGGGGCAGTTTGGAACAACAGGGCCAAAATGTCACTTTCACAGTCCCAAAGTGCCATTTTCACAGTAAAAAGGCCTGGTTCACTTTTGCTTAGCTTAGTCTGTAACTTGAAAACTATGTACCGTATGGCCCTATAAACTGTGTTGGGATGAAAGCTAGCCACTTTGAGCAATGTGGGAAGTGCTGGGGCAGTTTGGGACAACAGGGCCAAAATGTCACTTTCACAGTCCCAAAGTGCCGTTTTCACAGTAAAAAGGCCTGGTTCACTTTTGCTTAGCTTAGTCTGTAACTTGAAAACTATGTACCGTATGGCCCTATAAACTGTGTTGGGATGAAAGCTAGCCACTTTGAGCAATGTGGGAAGTGCTGGGGCAGTTTGGGACAACAGGGCCAAAACCCTAACCCTAACCCTTTCACAGTCCCAAAGTGCCATTTTCACAGTAAAAAAAAAAAGATTCATTTTGCTTAGCTTAGTCTGTAACTTGAAAACTATGTACCGTATGGCCCTATAAACTGTGTTGGGATGAAAGCTAGCCACTTTGAGCAATGTGGGAAGTGCTGGGGCAGTT
Organism: Protomyctophum bolini; assembly: GCF_963924005.1. NCBI lineage: Eukaryota > Metazoa > Chordata > Actinopteri > Myctophiformes > Myctophidae > Protomyctophum > Protomyctophum bolini. Next base: position 144,308 of record NW_027665532.1, read on the forward strand.
TGGGACAACAGGGCCAAAATGTCACTTTCACAGTCCCAAAGTGCCGTTTTCACAGTAAAAAGGCCTGGTTCACTTTTGCTTAGCTTAGTCTGTAACTTGAAAACTATGTACCGTATGGCCCTATAAACTGTGTTGGGATGAAAGCTAGCCACTTTGAGCAATGTGGGAAGTGCTGGGGCAGTTTGGGACAACAGGGCCAAAACCGTAACCCTAACCCTAACCCTTTCACAGTCCCAAAGTGCCATTTTCACAGTAAAAAAAAAAAGATTCATTTTGCTTAGCTTAGTCTGTAACTTGAAAACTATGTACCGTATGGCCCTATAAACTGTGTTGGGATGAAAGCTAGCCACTTTGAGCAATGTGGGAAGTGCTGGGGCAGTTTGGGACAACAGGGCCAAAATGTCACTTTCACAGTCCCAAAGTGCCATTTTCACAGTAAAAAGGCCTGGTTCACTTTTGCTTAGCTTAGTCTGTAACTTGAAAACTATGTACCGTATGGCCCTATAAACTGTGTTGGGATGAAAGCTAGCCACTTTGAGCAATGTGGGAAGTGCTGGGGCAGTTTGGGACAACAGGGCCAAAACCCTAACCCTAACCCTAACCCGTTCACAGTCCCAAAGTGCCATTTTCACAGTAAAAAAAAAAAGATTCATTTTGCTTAGCTTAGTCTGTAACTTGAAAACTATGTACCGTATGGCCCTATAAACTGTGTTGGGATGAAAGCTAGCCACTTTGAGCAATGTGGGAAGTGCTGGGGCAGTTTGGGACAACAGGGCCAAAACCCTAACCCTAACCCCAACCCTTTCACAGTCCCAAAGTGCCATTTTCACAGTAAAAAAAAAAAGATTCATTTTGCTTAGCTTAGTCTGTAACTTGAAAACTATGTACCGTATGGCCCTATAAACTGTGTTGGGATGAAAGCTAGCCACTTTGAGCAATGTGGGAAGTGCTGGGGCAGTTTGGGACAACAGGGCCAAAATGTCACTTTCACAGTCCCAAAGTGCCATTTTCACAGTAAAAAGGCCTGGTTCACTTTTGCTTAGCTTAGTCTGTAACTTGAAAACTATGTACCGTATGGCCCTATAAACTGTGTTGGGATGAAAGCTAGCCACTTTGAGCAATGTGGGAAGTGCTGGGGCAGTTTGGGACAACAGGGCCAAAATGTCACTTTCACAGTCCCAAAGTGCCATTTTCACAGTAAAAAGGCCTGGTTCACTTTTGCTTAGCTTAGTCTGTAACTTGAAAACTATGTACCGTATGGCCCTATAAACTGTGTTGGGATGAAAGCTAGCCACTTTGAGCAATGTGGGAAGTGCTGGGGCAGTTTGGGACAACAGGGCCAAAACCCTAACCCTAACCCTAACCCTTTCACAGTCCCAAAGTGCCATTTTCACAGTAAAAAAAAAAAGATTCATTTTGCTTAGCTTAGTCTGTAACTTGAAAACTATGTACCGTATGGCCCTATAAACTGTGTTGGGATGAAAGCTAGCCACTTTGAGCAATGTGGGAAGTGCTGGGGCAGTTTGGGACAACAGGGCCAAAACCCTAACCCTAACCCCAACCCTTTCACAGTCCCAAAGTGCCATTTTCACAGTAAAAAAAAAAAGATTAATTTTGCTTAGCTTAGTCTGTAACTTGAAAACTATGTACCGTATGGCCCTATAAACTGTGTTGGGATGAAAGCTAGCCACTTTGAGCAATGTGGGAAGTGCTGGGGCAGTTTGGGACAACAGGGCCAAAATGTCACTTTCACAGTCCCAAAGTGCCATTTTCACAGTAAAAAGGCCTGGTTCACTTTTGCTTAGCTTAGTCTGTAACTTGAAAACTATGTACCGTATGGCCCTATAAACTGTGTTGGGATGAAAGCTAGCCACTTTGAGCAATGTGGGAAGTGCTGGGGCAGTTTGGGACAACAGGGCCAAAACCCTAACCCTAACCCTAACCCTTTCACAGTCCCAAAGTGCCATTTTCACAGTAAAAAAAAAAAGATTCATTTTGCTTAGCTTAGTCTGTAACTTGAAAACTATGTACCGTATGGCCCTATAAACTGTGTTGGGATGAAAGCTAGCCACTTTGAGCAATGTGGGAAGTGCTGGGGCAGTTTGGGACAACAGGGCCAAAACCCTAACCCTAACCCCAACCCTTTCACAGTCCCAAAGTGCCATTTTCACAGTAAAAAAAAAAAGATTAATTTTGCTTAGCTTAGTCTGTAACTTGAAAACTATGTACCGTATGGCCCTATAAACTGTGTTGGGATGAAAGCTAGCCACTTTGAGCAATGTGGGAAGTGCTGGGGCAGTTTGGGACAACAGGGCCAAAATGTCACTTTCACAGTCCCAAAGTGCCATTTTCACAGTAAAAAGGCCTGGTTCACTTTTGCTTAGCTTAGTCTGTAACTTGAAAACTATGTACCGTATGGCCCTATAAACTGTGTTGGGATGAAAGCTAGCCACTTTGAGCAATGTGGGAAGTGCTGGGGCAGTTTGGGACAACAGGGCCAAAACCCTAACCCTAACCCTAACCCTTTCACAGTCCCAAAGTGCCATTTTCACAGTAAAAAAAAAAAGATTCATTTTGCTTAGCTTAGTCTGTAACTTGAAAACTATGTACCGTATGGCCCTATAAACTGTGTTGGGATGAAAGCTAGCCACTTTGAGCAATGTGGGAAGTGCTGGGGCAGTTTGGGACAACAGGGCCAAAACCCTAACCCTAACCCTAACCCTTTCACAGTCCCAAAGTGCCATTTTCACAGTAAAAAAAAAAAAGATTAATTTTGCTTAGCTTAGTCTGTAACTTGAAAACTATGTACCGTATGGCCCTATAAACTGTGTTGGGATGAAAGCTAGCCACTTTGAGCAATGTGGGAAGTGCTGGGGCAGTTTGGGACAACAGGGCCAAAACCCTAACCCTAACCCCAACCCTTTCACAGTCCCAAAGTGCCATTTTCACAGTAAAAAAAAAAAGATTCATTTTGCTTAGCTTAGTCTGTAACTTGAAAACTATGTACCGTTTGGCCCTATAAACTGTGTTGGGATGAAAGCTAGCCACTTTGAGCAATGTGGGAAGTGCTTGGGCAGTTTGGGACAACAGGGCCAAAATGTCACTTTCACAGTCCCAAAGTGCCATTTTCACAGTAAAAAGGCCTGGTTCACTTTTGCTTAGCTTAGTCTGTAACTTGAAAACTATGTACCGTATGGCCCTATAAACTGTGTTGGGATGAAAGCTAGCCACTTTGAGCAATGTGGGAAGTGTTGGGGCAGTTTGGGACAACAGGGCCAAAACCCTAACCCTAACCCTAACCCTTTCACAGTCCCAAAGTGCCATTTTCACAGTAAAAAAAAAAAGATTCATTTTGCTTAGCTTAGTCTGTAACTTGAAAACTATGTACCGTATGGCCCTATAAACTGTGTTGGGATGAAAGCTAGCCACTTTGAGCAATGTGGGAAGTGCTGGGGCAGTTTGGGACAACAGGGCCAAAATGTCACTTTCACAGTCCCAAAGTGCCATTTTCACAGTAAAAAGGCCTGGTTCACTTTTGCTTAGCTTAGTCTGTAACTTGAAAACTATGTACCGTATGGCCCTATAAACTGTGTTGGGATGAAAGCTAGCCACTTTGAGCAATGTGGGAAGTGCTGGGGCAGTTTGGGACAACAGGGCCAAAACCCTAACCCTAACCCTAACCCTTTCACAGTCCCAAAGTGCCATTTTCACAGTAAAAAAAAAAAGATTCATTTTGCTTAGCTTAGTCTGTAACTTGAAAACTATGTACCGTATGGCCCTATAAACTGTGTTGGGATGAAAGCTAGCCACTTTGACCAATGTGGGAAGTGCTGGGGCAGTTTGGGACAACAGGGCCAAAACCCTAACCCTAACCCCAACCCTTTCACAGTCCCAAAGTGCCATTTTCACAGTAAAAAAAAAAAGATTAATTTTGCTTAGCTTAGTCTGTAACTTGAAAACTATGTACCGTATGGCCCTATAAACTGTGTTGGGATGAAAGCTAGCCACTTTGAGCAATGTGGGAAGTGCTGGGGCAGTTTGGGACAACAGGGCCAAAATGTCACTTTCACAGTCCCAAAGTGCCATTTTCACAGTAAAAAGGCCTGGTTCACTTTTGCTTAGCTTAGTCTGTAACTTGAAAACTATGTACCGTATGGCCCTATAAACTGTGTTGGGATGAAAGCTAGCCACTTTGAGCAATGTGGGAAGTGCTGGGGCAGTTTGGGACAACAGGGCCAAAATGTCACTTTCACAGTCCCAAAGTGCCATTTTCACAGTAAAAAGGCCTGGTTCACTTTTGCTTAGCTTAGTCTGTAACTTGAAAACTATGTACCGTATGGCCCTATAAACTGTGTTGGGATGAAAGCTAGCCACTTTGAGCAATGTGGGAAGTGCTGGGGCAGTTTGGGACAACAGGGCCAAAATGTCACTTTCACAGTCCCAAAGTGCCGTTTTCACAGTAAAAAGGCCTGGTTCACTTTTGCTTAGCTTAGTCTGTAACTTGAAAACTATGTACCGTATGGCCCTATAAACTGTGTTGGGATGAAAGCTAGCCACTTTGACCAATGTGGGAAGTGCTGGGGCAGTTTGGGACAACAGGGCCAAAACCCTAACCCTAACCCCAACCCTTTCACAGTCCCAAAGTGCCATTTTCACAGTAAAAAAAAAAAGATTCATTTTGCTTAGCTTAGTCTGTAACTTGAAAACTATGTACCGTATGGCCCTATAAACTGTGTTGGGATGAAAGCTAGCCACTTTGAGCAATGTGGGAAGTGCTGGGGCAGTTTGGGACAACAGGGCCAAAATGTCACTTTCACAGTCCCAAAGTGCCATTTTCACAGTAAAAAGGCCTGGTTCACTTTTGCTTAGCTTAGTCTGTAACTTGAAAACTATGTACCGTATGGCCCTATAAACTGTGTTGGGATGAAAGCTAGCCACTTTGAGCAATGTGGGAAGTGCTGGGGCAGTTTGGGACAACAGGGCCAAAACCCTAACCCTAACCCTAACCCTTTCACAGTCCCAAAGTGCCATTTTCACAGTAAAAAAAAAAAGATTCATTTTGCTTAGCTTAGTCTGTAACTTGAAAACTATGTACCGTATGGCCCTATAAACTGTGTTGGGATGAAAGCTAGCCACTTTGAGCAATGTGGGAAGTGCTGGGGCAGTTTGGGACAACAGGGCCAAAATGTCACTTTCACAGTCCCAAAGTGCCATTTTCACAGTAAAAAGGCCTGGTTCACTTTTGCTTAGCTTAGTCTGTAACTTGAAAACTATGTACCGTATGGCCCTATAAACTGTGTTGGGATGAAAGCTAGCCACTTTGAGCAATGTGGGAAGTGCTGGGGCAGTTTGGGACAACAGGGCCAAAACCCTAACCCTAACCCTAACCCTTTCACAGTCCCAAAGTGCCATTTTCACAGTAAAAAAAAAAAGATTCATTTTGCTTAGCTTAGTCTGTAACTTGAAAACTATGTACCGTATGGCCCTATAAACTGTGTTGGGATGAAAGCTAGCCACTTTGAGCAATGTGGGAAGTGCTGGGGCAGTTTGGGACTACAGGGCCAAAACCCTAACCCTAACCCCAACCCTTTCACAGTCCCAAAGTGCCATTTTCACAGTAAAAAAAAAAAGATTCATTTTGCTTAGCTTAGTCTGTAACTTGAAAACTATGTACCGTATGGCCCTATAAACTGTGTTGGGATGAAAGCTAGCCACTTTGAGCAATGTGGGAAGTGCTGGGGCAGTTTGGGACAACAGGGCCAAAATGTCACTTTCACAGTCCCAAAGTGCCATTTTCACAGTAAAAAGGCCTGGTTCACTTTTGCTTAGCTTAGTCTGTAACTTGAAAACTATGTACCGTATGGCCCTATAAACTGTGTTGGGATGAAAGCTAGCAACTTTGAGCAATGTGGGAAGTGCTGGGGCAGTTTGGGACAACAGGGCCAAAACCCTAACCCTAACCCCAACCCTTTCACAGTCCCAAAGTGCCATTTTCACAGTAAAAAAAAAAAGATTCATTTTGCTTAGCTTAGTCTGTAACTTGAAAACTATGTACCGTATGGCCCTATAAACTGTGTTGGGATGAAAGCTAGCCACTTTGAGCAATGTGGGAAGTGCTGGGGCAGTTTGGGACAACAGGGCCAAAATGTCACTTTCACAGTCCCAAAGTGCCATTTTCACAGTAAAAAGGCCTGGTTCACTTTTGCTTAGCTTAGTCTGTAACTTGAAAACTATGTACCGTATGGCCCTATAAACTGTGTTGGGATGAAAGCTAGCCACTTTGAGCAATGTGGGAAGTGCTGGGGCAGTTTGGGACAACAGGGCCAAAACCCTAACCCTAACCCCAACCCTTTCACAGTCCCAAAGTGCCATTTTCACAGTAAAAAAAAAAAGATTCATTTTGCTTAGCTTAGTCTGTAACTTGAAAACTATGTACCGTATGGCCCTATAAACTGTGTTGGGATGAAAGCTAGCCACTTTGAGCAATGTGGGAAGTGCTGGGGCAGTTTGGGACAACAGGGCCAAAATGTCACTTTCACAGTCCCAAAGTGCCATTTTCACAGTAAAAAGGCCTGGTTCACTTTTGCTTAGCTTAGTCTGTAACTTGAAAACTATGTACCGTATGGCCCTATAAACTGTGTTGGGATGAAAGCTAGCCACTTTGAGCAATGTGGGAAGTGCTGGGGCAGTTTGGGACAACAGGGCCAAAACCCTAACCCTAACCCTAACCCTTTCACAGTCCCAAAGTGCCATTTTCACAGTAAAAAAAAAAAGATTCATTTTGCTTAGCTTAGTCTGTAACTTGAAAACTATGTACCGTATGGCCCTATAAACTGTGTTGGGATGAAAGCTAGCCACTTTGAGCAATGTGGGAAGTGCTGGGGCAGTTTGGGACAACAGGGCCAAAATGTCACTTTCACAGTCCCAAAGTGCCATTTTCACAGTAAAAAGGCCTGGTTCACTTTTGCTTAGCTTAGTCTGTAACTTGAAAACTATGTACCGTATGGCCCTATAAACTGTGTTGGGATGAAAGCTAGCCACTTTGAGCAATGTGGGAAGTGCTGGGGCAGTTTGGGACAACAGGGCCAAAATGTCACTTTCACAGTCCCAAAGTGCCGTTTTCACAGTAAAAAGGCCTGGTTCACTTTTGCTTAGCTTAGTCTGTAACTTGAAAACTATGTACCGTATGGCCCTATAAACTGTGTTGGGATGAAAGCTAGCCACTTTGACCAATGTGGGAAGTGCTGGGGCAGTTTGGGACAACAGGGCCAAAACCCTAACCCTAACCCCAACCCTTTCACAGTCCCAAAGTGCCATTTTCACAGTAAAAAAAAAAAGATTCATTTTGCTTAGCTTAGTCTGTAACTTGAAAACTATGTACCGTATGGCCCTATAAACTGTGTTGGGATGAAAGCTAGCCACTTTGAGCAATGTGGGAAGTGCTGGGGCAGTTTGGGACAACAGGGCCAAAATGTCACTTTCACAGTCCCAAAGTGCCATTTTCACAGTAAAAAGGCCTGGTTCACTTTTGCTTAGCTTAGTCTGTAACTTGAAAACTATGTACCGTATGGCCCTATAAACTGTGTTGGGATGAAAGCTAGCCACTTTGAGCAATGTGGGAAGTGCTGGGGCAGTTTGGGACAACAGGGCCAAAACCCTAACCCTAACCCTAACCCTTTCACAGTCCCAAAGTGCCATTTTCACAGTAAAAAAAAAAAGATTCATTTTGCTTAGCTTAGTCTGTAACTTGAAAACTATGTACCGTATGGCCCTATAAACTGTGTTGGGATGAAAGCTAGCCACTTTGAGCAATGTGGGAAGTGCTGGGGCAGTTTGGGACAACAGGGCCAAAATGTCACTTTCACAGTCCCAAAGTGCCATTTTCACAGTAAAAAGGCCTGGTTCACTTTTGCTTAGCTTAGTCTGTAACTTGAAAACTATGTACCGTATGGCCCTATAAACTGTGTTGGGATGAAAGCTAGCCACTTTGAGCAATGTGGGAAGTGCTGGGGCAGTTTGGGACAACAGGGCCAAAACCCTAACCCTAACCCTAACCCTTTCACAGTCCCAAAGTGCCATTTTCACAGTAAAAAAAAAAAGATTCATTTTGCTTAGCTTAGTCTGTAACTTGAAAACTATGTACCGTATGGCCCTATAAACTGTGTTGGGATGAAAGCTAGCCACTTTGAGCAATGTGGGAAGTGCTGGGGCAGTTTGGGACTACAGGGCCAAAACCCTAACCCTAACCCCAACCCTTTCACAGTCCCAATGTGCCATTTTCACAGTAAAAAAAAAAAGATTCATTTTGCTTAGCTTAGTCTGTAACTTGAAAACTATGTACCGTATGGCCCTATAAACTGTGTTGGGATGAAAGCTAGCCACTTTGAGCAATGTGGGAAGTGCTGGGGCAGTTTGGGACAACAGGGCCAAAATGTCACTTTCACAGTGCCAAAGTGCCATTTTCACAGTAAAAAGGCCTGGTTCACTTTTGCTTAGCTTAGTCTGTAACTTGAAAACTATGTACCGTATGGCCCTATAAACTGTGTTGGGATGAAAGCTAGCAACTTGGAGCAATGTGGGAAGTGCTGGGGCAGTTTGGGACAACAGGGCCAAAACCCTAACCCTAACCCCAACCCTTTCACAGTCCCAAAGTGCCATTTTCACAGTAAAAAAAAAAAGATTCATTTTGCTTAGCTTAGTCTGTAACTTGAAAACTATGTACCGTATGGCCCTATAAACTGTGTTGGGATGAAAGCTAGCCACTTTGAGCAATGTGGGAAGTGCTGGGGCAGTTTGGGACAACAGGGCCAAAATGTCACTTTCACAGTCCCAAAGTGCCATTTTCACAGTAAAAAGGCCTGGTTCACTTTTGCTTAGCTTAGTCTGTAACTTGAAAACTATGTACCGTATGGCCCTATAAACTGTGTTGGGATGAAAGCTAGCCACTTTGAGCAATGTGGGAAGTGCTGGGGCAGTTTGGGACAACAGGGCCAAAACCCTAACCCTAACCCCAACCCTTTCACAGTCCCAAAGTGCCATTTTCACAGTAAAAAAAAAAAGATTCATTTTGCTTAGCTTAGTCTGTAACTTGAAAACTATGTACCGTATGGCCCTATAAACTGTGTTGGGATGAAAGCTAGCCACTTTGAGCAATGTGGGAAGTGCTGGGGCAGTTTGGGACAACAGGGCCAAAATGTCACTTTCACAGTCCCAAAGTGCCATTTTCACAGTAAAAAGGCCTGGTTCACTTTTGCTTAGCTTAGTCTGTAACTTGAAAACTATGTACCGTATGGCCCTATAAACTGTGTTGGGATGAAAGCTAGCCACTTTGAGCAATGTGGGAAGTGCTGGGGCAGTTTGGGACAACAGGGCCAAAACCCTAACCCTAACCCTAACCCTTTCACAGTCCCAAAGTGCCATTTTCACAGTAAAAAAAAAAAGATTCATTTTGCTTAGCTTAGTCTGTAACTTGAAAACTATGTACCGTATGGCCCTATAAACTGTGTTGGGATGAAAGCTAGCCACTTTGAGCAATGTGGGAAGTGCTGGGGCAGTTTGGGACAACAGGGCCAAAATGTCACTTTCACAGTCCCAAAGTGCCATTTTCACAGTAAAAAGGCCTGGTTCACTTTTGCTTAGCTTAGTCTGTAACTTGAAAACTATGTACCGTATGGCCCTATAAACTGTGTTGGGATGAAAGCTAGCCACTTTGAGCAATGTGGGAAGTGCTGGGGCAGTTTGGGACAACAGGGCCAAAACCCTAACCCTAACCCTAACCCTTTCACAGTCCCAAAGTGCCATTTTCACAGTAAAAAAAAAAAGATTCATTTTGCTTAGCTTAGTCTGTAACTTGAAAACTATGTACCGTATGGCCCTATAAACTGTGTTGGGATGAAAGCTAGCCACTTTGAGCAATGTGGGAAGTGCTGGGGCAGTTTGGGACAACAGGGCCAAAACCCTAACCCTAACCCCAACCCTTTCACAGTCCCAAAGTGCCATTTTCACAGTAAAAAAAAAAAGATTCATTTTGCTTAGCTTAGTCTGTAACTTGAAAACTATGTACCGTATGGCCCTATAAACTGTGTTGGGATGAAAGCTAGCCACTTTGAGCAATGTGGGAAGTGCTGGGGCAGTTTGGGACAACAGGGCCAAAATGTCACTTTCACAGTCCCAAAGTGCCATTTTCACAGTAAAAAGGCCTGGTTCACTTTTGCTTAGCTTAGTCTGTAACTTGAAAACTATGTACCGTATGGCCCTATAAACTGTGTTGGGATGAAAGCTAGCAACTTTGAGCAATGTGGGAAGTGCTGGGGCAGTTTGGGACAACAGGGCCAAAACCCTAACCCCAACCCTTTCACAGTCCCAAAGTGCCATTTTCACAGTAAAAAAAAAAAGATTAATTTTGCTTAGCTTAGTCTGTAACTTGAAAACTATGTACCGTATGGCCCTATAAACTGTGTTGGGATGAAAGCTAGCCACTTTGAGCAATGTGGGAAGTGCTGGGGCAGTTTGGGACAACAGGGCCAAAATGTCACTTTCACAGTCCCAAAGTGCCATTTTCACAGTAAAAAGGCCTGGTTCACTTTTGCTTAGCTTAGTCTGTAACTTGAAAACTATGTACCGTATGGCCCTATAAACTGTGTTGGGATGAAAGCTAGCCACTTTGAGCAATGTGGGAAGTGCTGGGGCAGTTTGGGACAACAGGGCCAAAACCCTAACCCTAACCCTAACCCTTTCACAGTCCCAAAGTGCCATTTTCACAGTAAAAAAAAAAAGATTCATTTTGCTTAGCTTAGTCTGTAACTTGAAAACTATGTACCGTATGGCCCTATAAACTGTGTTGGGATGAAAGCTAGCCACTTTGAGCAATGTGGGAAGTGCTGGGGCAGTTTGGGACAACAGGGCCAAAACCCTAACCCTAACCCCAACCCTTTCACAGTCCCAAAGTGCCATTTTCACAGTAAAAAAAAAAAGATTCATTTTGCTTAGCTTAGTCTGTAACTTGAAAACTATGTACCGTATGGCCCTATAAACTGTGTTGGGATGAAAGCTAGCCACTTTGAGCAGTGTGGGAAGTGCTGGGGCAGTTTGGGACAACAGGGCCAAAATGTCACTTTCACAGTCCCAAAGTGCCATTTTCACAGTAAAAAGGCCTGGTTCACTTTTGCTTAGCTTAGTCTGTAACTTGAAAACTATGTACCGTATGGCCCTATAAACTGTGTTGGGATGAAAGCTAGCCACTTTGAGCAATGTGGGAAGTGCTGGGGCAGTTTGGGACAACAGGGCCAAAACCCTAACCCTAACCCTAACCCTTTCACAGTCCCAAAGTGCCATTTTCACAGTAAAAAAAAAAAGATTAATTTTGCTTAGCTTAGTCTGTAACTTGAAAACTATGTACCGTATGGCCCTATAAACTGTGTTGGGATGAAAGCTAGCCACTTTGAGCAATGTGGGAAGTGCTGGGGCAGTTTGGGACAACAGGGCCAAAATGTCACTTTCACAGTACCAAAGTGCCATTTTCACAGTAAAAAGGCCTGGTTCACTTTTGCTTAGCTTAGTCTGTAACTTGAAAACTATGTACCGTATGGCCCTATAAACTGTGTTGGGATGAAAGCTAGCCACTTTGAGCAATGTGGGAAGTGCTGGGGCAGTTTGGGACAACAGGGCCAAAATGTCACTTTCACAGTCCCAAAGTGCCGTTTTCACAGTAAAAAGGCCTGGTTCACTTTTGCTTAGCTTAGTCTGTAACTTGAAAACTATGTACCGTATGGCCCTATAAACTGTGTTGGGATGAAAGCTAGCCACTTTGAGCAATGTGGGAAGTGCTGGGGCAGTTTGGGACAACAGGGCCAAAACCCTAACCCTAACCCTAACCCTTTCACAGTCCCAAAGTGCCATTTTCACAGTAAAAAAAAAAAGATTCATTTTGCTTAGCTTAGTCTGTAACTTGAAAACTATGTACCGTATGGCCCTATAAACTGTGTTGGGATGAAAGCTAGCCACTTTGAGCAATGTGGGAAGTGCTGGGGCAGTTTGGGACAACAGGGCCAAAATGTCACTTTCACAGTCCCAAAGTGCCGTTTTCACAGTAAAAAGGCCTGGTTCACTTTTGCTTAGCTTAGTCTGTAACTTGAAAACTATGTACCGTATGGCCCTATAAACTGTGTTGGGATGAAAGCTAGCCACTTTGAGCAATGTGGGAAGTGCTGGGGCAGTTTGGGACAACAGGGCCAAAACCCTAACCCTAACCCCAACCCTTTCACAGTCCCAAAGTGCCATTTTCACAGTAAAAAAAAAAAGATTCATTTTGCTTAGCTTAGTCTGTAACTTGAAAACTATGTACCGTATGGCCCTATAAACTGTGTTGGGATGAAAGCTAGCCACTTTGAGCAATGTGGGAAGTGCTGGGGCAGTTTGGGACAACAGGGCCAAAACCCTAACCCTAACCCCAACCCTTTCACAGTCCCAAAGTGCCATTTTCACAGTAAAAAAAAAAAGATTCATTTTGCTTAGCTTAGTCTGTAACTTGAAAACTATGTACCGTATGGCCCTATAAACTGTGTTGGGATGAAAGCTAGCCACTTTGAGCAATGTGGGAAGTGCTGGGGCAGTTTGTGACAACAGGGCCAAAATGTCACTTTCACAGTCCCAAAGTGCCATTTTCACAGTAAAAAGGCCTGGTTCACTTTTGCTTAGCTTAGTCTGTAACTTGAAAACTATGTACCGTATGGCCCTATAAACTGTGTTGGGATGAAAGCTAGCCACTTTGAGCAATGTGGGAAGTGCTGGGGCAGTTTGGGACAACAGGGCCAAAACCCTAACCCTAACCCTAACCCTTTCACAGTCCCAAAGTGCCATTTTCACAGTAAAAAAAAAAAGATTCATTTTGCTTAGCTTAGTCTGTAACTTGAAAACTATGTACCGTATGGCCCTATAAACTGTGTTGGGATGAAAGCTAGCCACTTTGAGCAATGTGGGAAGTGCTGGGGCAGTTTGGGACAACAGGGCCAAAATGTCACTTTCACAGTCCCAAAGTGCCATTTTCACAGTAAAAAGGCCTGGTTCACTTTTGCTTAGCTTAGTCTGTAACTTGAAAACTATGTACCGTATGGCCCTATAAACTGTGTTGGGATGAAAGCTAGCCACTTTGAGCAATGTGGGAAGTGCTGGGGCAGTTTGGGACAACAGGGCCAAAATGTCACTTTCACAGTCCCAAAGTGCCGTTTTCACAGTAAAAAGGCCTGGTTCACTTTTGCTTAGCTTAGTCTGTAACTTGAAAACTATGTACCGTATGGCCCTATAAACTGTGTTGGGATGAAAGCTAGCCACTTTGAGCAATGTGGGAAGTGCTGGGGCAGTTTGGGACAACAGGGCCAAAATGTCACTTTCACAGTCCCAAAGTGCCATTTTCACAGTAAAAAGGCCTGGTTCACTTTTGCTTAGCTTAGTCTGTAACTTGAAAACTATGTACCGTATGGCCCTATAAACTGTGTTGGGATGAAAGCTAGCCACTTTGAGCAATGTGGGAAGTGCTGGGGCAGTTTGGGACAACAGGGCCAAAATGTCACTTTCACAGTCCCAAAGTGCCATTTTCACAGTAAAAAGGCCTGGTTCACTTTTGCTTAGCTTAGTCTGTAACTTGAAAACTATGTACCGTATGGCCCTATAAACTGTGTTGGGATGAAAGCTAGCCACTTTGAGCAATGTGGGAAGTGCTGGGGCAGTTTGGGACAACAGGGCCAAAACCCTAACCCTAACCCTAACCCTTTCACAGTCCCAAAGTGCCATTTTCACAGTAAAAAAAAAAAAAGATTCATTTTGCTTAGCTTAGTCTGTAACTTGAAAACTATGTACCGTATGGCCCTATAAACTGTGTTGGGATGAAAGCTAGCCACTTTGAGCAATGTGGGAAGTGCTGGGGCAGTTTGGGACAACAGGGCCAAAATGTCACTTTCACAGTCCCAAAGTGCCATTTTCACAGTAAAAAGGCCTGGTTCACTTTTGCTTAGCTTAGTCTGTAACTTGAAAACTATGTACCGTATGGCCCTATAAACTGTGTTGGGATGAAAGCTAGCCACTTTGAGCAATGTGGGAAGTGCTGGGGCAGTTTGGGACAACAGGGCCAAAATGTCACTTTCACAGTCCCAAAGTGCCGTTTTCACAGTAAAAAGGCCTGGTTCACTTTTGCTTAGCTTAGTCTGTAACTTGAAAACTATGTACCGTATGGCCCTATAAACTGTGTTGGGATGAAAGCTAGCCACTTTGAGCAATGTGGGAAGTGCTGGGGCAGTTTGGGACAACAGGGCCAAAATGTCACTTTCACAGTCCCAAAGTGCCATTTTCACAGTAAAAAGGCCTGGTTCACTTTTGCTTAGCTTAGTCTGTAACTTGAAAACTATGTACCGTATGGCCCTATAAACTGTGTTGGGATGAAAGCTAGCCACTTTGAGCAATGTGGGAAGTGCTGGGGCAGTTTGGGACAACAGGGCCAAAATGTCACTTTCACAGTCCCAAAGTGCCGTTTTCACAGTAAAAAGGCCTGGTTCACTTTTGCTTAGCTTAGTCTGTAACTTGAAAACTATGTACCGTATGGCCCTATAAACTGTGTTGGGATGAAAGCTAGCCACTTTGAGCAATGTGGGAAGTGCTGGGGCAGTTTGGGACAACAGGGCCAAAATGTCACTTTCACAGTCCCAAAGTGCCATTTTCACAGTAAAAAGGCCTGGTTCACTTTTGCTTAGCTTAGTCTGTAACTTGAAAACTATGTACCGTATGGCCCTATAAACTGTGTTGGGATGAAAGCTAGCCACTTTGAGCAATGTGGGAAGTGCTGGGGCAGTTTGGGACAACAGGGCCAAAATGTCACTTTCACAGTCCCAAAGTGCCATTTTCACAGTAAAAAGGCCTGGTTCACTTTTGCTTAGCTTAGTCTGTAACTTGAAAACTATGTACCGTATGGCCCTATAAACTGTGTTGGGATGAAAGCTAGCCACTTTGAGCAATGTGGGAAGTGCTGGGGCAGTTTGGGACAACAGGGCCAAAACCCTAACCCTAACCCTAACCCTTTCACAGTCCCAAAGTGCCATTTTCACAGTAAAAAAAAAAAGATTCATTTTGCTTAGCTTAGTCTGTAACTTGAAAACTATGTACCGTATGGCCCTATAAACTGTGTTGGGATGAAAGCTAGCCACTTTGAGCAATGTGGGAAGTGCTGGGGCAGTTTGGGACAACAGGGCCAAAATGTCACTTTCACAGTCCCAAAGTGCCATTTTCACAGTAAAAAGGCCTGGTTCACTTTTGCTTAGCTTAGTCTGTAACTTGAAAACTATGTACCGTATGGCCCTATAAACTGTGTTGGGATGAAAGCTAGCCACTTTGAGCAATGTGGGAAGTGCTGGGGCAGTTTGGGACAACAGGGCCAAAATGTCACTTTCACAGTCCCAAAGTGCCGTTTTCACAGTAAAAAGGCCTGGTTCACTTTTGCTTAGCTTAGTCTGTAACTTGAAAACTATGTACCGTATGGCCCTATAAACTGTGTTGGGATGAAAGCTAGCCACTTTGAGCAATGTGTGAAGTGCTGGGGCAGTTTGGGACAACAGGGCCAAAATCCTAACCCTAACCCTAACCCTTTCACAGTCCCAAAGTGCCATTTTCACAGTAAAAAAAAAAAGATTCATTTTGCTTAGCTTAGTCTGTAACTTGAAAACTATGTACCGTATGGCCCTATAAACTGTGTTGGGATGAAAGCTAGCCACTTTGAGCAATGTGGGAAGTGCTGGGGCAGTTTGGGACAACAGGGCCAAAATGTCACTTTCACAGTCCCAAAGTGCCATTTTCACAGTAAAAAGGCCTGGTTCACTTTTGCTTAGCTTAGTCTGTAACTTGAAAACTATGTACCGTATGGCCCTATAAACTGTGTTGGGATGAAAGCTAGCCACTTTGAGCAATGTGGGAAGTGCTGGGGCAGTTTGGGACAACAGGGCCAAAACCCTAACCCTAACCCTAACCCTTTCACAGTCCCAAAGTGCCATTTTCACAGTAAAAAAAAAAAGATTCATTTTGCTTAGCTTAGTCTGTAACTTGAAAACTATGTACCGTATGGCCCTATAAACTGTGTTGGGATGAAAGCTAGCCACTTTGAGCAATGTGGGAAGTGCTGGGGCAGTTTGGGACAACAGGGCCAAAATGTCACTTTCACTGTCCCAAAGTGCCATTTTCACAGTAAAAAGGCCTGGTTCACTTTTGCTTAGCTTAGTCTGTAACTTGAAAACTATGTACCGTATGGCCCTATAAACTGTGTTGGGATGAAAGCTAGCCACTTTGAGCAATGTGGGAAGTGCTGGGGCAGTTTGGGACAACAGGGCCAAAATGTCACTTTCACAGTCCCAAAGTGCCGTTTTCACAGTAAAAAGGCCTGGTTCACTTTTGCTTAGCTTAGTCTGTAACTTGAAAACTATGTACCGTATGGCCCTATAAACTGTGTTGGGATGAAAGCTAGCCACTTTGAGCAATGTGGGAAGTGCTGGGGCAGTTTGGGACAACAGGGCCAAAATGTCACTTTCACAGTCCCAAAGTGCCATTTTCACAGTAAAAAGGCCTGGTTCACTTTTGCTTAGCTTAGTCTGTAACTTGAAAACTATGTACCGTATGGCCCTATAAACTGTGTTGGGATGAAAGCTAGCCACTTTGAGCAATGTGGGAAGTGCTGGGGCAGTTTGGGACAACAGGGCCAAAATGTCACTTTCACAGTCCCAAAGTGCCGTTTTCACAGTAAAAAGGCCTGGTTCACTTTTGCTTAGCTTAGTCTGTAACTTGAAAACTATGTACCGTATGGCCCTATAAACTGTGTTGGGATGAAAGCTAGCCACTTTGAGCAATGTGGGAAGTGCTGGGGCAGTTTGGGACAACAGGGCCAAAACCCTAACCCTAACCCTAACCCTTTCACAGTCCCAAAGTGCCATTTTCACAGTAAAAAAAAAAAGATTAATTTTGCTTAGCTTAGTCTGTAACTTGAAAACTATGTACCGTATGGCCCTATAAACTGTGTTGGGATGAAAGCTAGCCACTTTGAGCAATGTGGGAAGTGCTGGGGCAGTTTGGGACAACAGGGCCAAAATGTCACTTTCACAGTCCCAAAGTGCCATTTTCACAGTAAAAAGGCCTGGTTCACTTTTGCTTAGCTTAGTCTGTAACTTGAAAACTATGTACCGTATGGCCCTATAAACTGTGTTGGGATGAAAGCTAGCCACTTTGAGCAATGTGGGAAGTGCTGGGGCAGTTTGGGACAACAGGGCCAAAATGTCACTTTCACAGTCCCAAAGTGCCGTTTTCACAGTAAAAAGGCCTGGTTCACTTTTGCTTAGCTTAGTCTGTAACTTGAAAACTATGTACCGTATGGCCCTATAAACTGTGTTGGGATGAAAGCTAGCCACTTTGAGCAATGTGGGAAGTGCTGGGGCAGTTTGGGACAACAGGGCCAAAACCCTAACCCTAACCCTAACCCTTTCACAGTCCCAAAGTGCCATTTTCACAGTAAAAAAAAAAAGATTCATTTTGCTTAGCTTAGTCTGTAACTTGAAAACTATGTACCGTATGGCCCTATAAACTGTGTTGGGATGAAAGCTAGCCACTTTGAGCAATGTGGGAAGTGCTGGGGCAGTTTGGGACAACAGGGCCAAAACCCTAACCCTAACCCTAACCCTTTCACAGTCCCAAAGTGCCATTTTCACAGTAAAAAAAAAAAGATTCATTTTGCTTAGCTTAGTCTGTAACTTGAAAACTATGTACCGTATGGCCCTATAAACTGTGTTGGGATGAAAGCTAGCCACTTTGAGCAATGTGGGAAGTGCTGGGGCAGTTTGGGACAACAGGGCCAAAATGTCACTTTCACAGTCCCAAAGTGCCGTTTTCACAGTAAAAAGGCCTGGTTCACTTTTGCTTAGCTTAGTCTGTAACTTGAAAACTATGTACCGTATGGCCCTATAAACTGTGTTGGGATGAAAGCTAGCCACTTTGAGCAATGTGGGAAGTGCTGGGGCAGTTTGGGACAACAGGGCCAAAACCCTAACCCTAACCCTAACCCTTTCACAGTCCCAAAGTGCCATTTTCACAGTAAAAAAAAAAAGATTCATTTTGCTTAGCTTAGTCTGTAACTTGAAAACTATGTACCGTATGGCCCTATAAACTGTGTTGGGATGAAAGCTAGCCACTTTGAGCAATGTGGGAAGTGCTGGGGCAGTTTGGGACAACAGGGCCAAAATGTCACTTTCACAGTCCCAAAGTGCCGTTTTCACAGTAAAAAGGCCTGGTTCACTTTTGCTTAGCTTAGTCTGTAACTTGAAAACTATGTACCGTATGGCCCTATAAACTGTGTTGGGATGAAAGCTAGCCACTTTGAGCAATGTGGGAAGTGCTGGGGCAGTTTGGGACAACAGGGCCAAAACCGTAACCCTAACCCTAACCCTTTCACAGTCCCAAAGTGCCATTTTCACAGTAAAAAAAAAAAGATTCATTTTGCTTAGCTTAGTCTGTAACTTGAAAACTATGTACCGTATGGCCCTATAAACTGTGTTGGGATGAAAGCTAGCCACTTTGAGCAATGTGGGAAGTGCTGGGGCAGTTTGGGACAACAGGGCCAAAATGTCACTTTCACAGTCCCAAAGTGCCATTTTCACAGTAAAAAGGCCTGGTTCACTTTTGCTTAGCTTAGTCTGTAACTTGAAAACTATGTACCGTATGGCCCTATAAACTGTGTTGGGATGAAAGCTAGCCACTTTGAGCAATGTGGGAAGTGCTGGGGCAGTTTGGGACAACAGGGCCAAAACCCTAACCCTAACCCTAACCCGTTCACAGTCCCAAAGTGCCATTTTCACAGTAAAAAAAAAAAGATTCATTTTGCTTAGCTTAGTCTGTAACTTGAAAACTATGTACCGTATGGCCCTATAAACTGTGTTGGGATGAAAGCTAGCCACTTTGAGCAATGTGGGAAGTGCTGGGGCAGTTTGGGACAACAGGGCCAAAACCCTAACCCTAACCCCAACCCTTTCACAGTCCCAAAGTGCCATTTTCACAGTAAAAAAAAAAAGATTCATTTTGCTTAGCTTAGTCTGTAACTTGAAAACTATGTACCGTATGGCCCTATAAA
The DNA here is from genome assembly GCF_963924005.1 of Protomyctophum bolini. Classification (NCBI taxonomy): domain Eukaryota; kingdom Metazoa; phylum Chordata; class Actinopteri; order Myctophiformes; family Myctophidae; genus Protomyctophum; species Protomyctophum bolini. The sequence goes on from NW_027665532.1 coordinate 163,452, forward strand.
CTGTGTTGGGATGAAAGCTAGCCACTTTGAGCAATGTGGGAAGTGCTGGGGCAGTTTGGGACAACAGGGCCAAAATGTCACTTTCACAGTCCCAAAGTGCCATTTTCACAGTAAAAAGGCCTGGTTCACTTTTGCTTAGCTTAGTCTGTAACTTGAAAACTATGTACCGTATGGCCCTATAAACTGTGTTGGGATGAAAGCTAGCCACTTTGAGCAATGTGGGAAGTGCTGGGGCAGTTTGGGACAACAGGGCCAAAATGTCACTTTCACAGTCCCAAAGTGCCATTTTCACAGTAAAAAGGCCTGGTTCACTTTTGCTTAGCTTAGTCTGTAACTTGAAAACTATGTACCGTATGGCCCTATAAACTGTGTTGGGATGAAAGCTAGCCACTTTGAGCAATGTGGGAAGTGCTGGGGCAGTTTGGGACAACAGGGCCAAAACCCTAACCCTAACCCTAACCCTTTCACAGTCCCAAAGTGCCATTTTCACAGTAAAAAAAAAAAGATTCATTTTGCTTAGCTTAGTCTGTAACTTGAAAACTATGTACCGTATGGCCCTATAAACTGTGTTGGGATGAAAGCTAGCCACTTTGAGCAATGTGGGAAGTGCTGGGGCAGTTTGGGACAACAGGGCCAAAACCCTAACCCTAACCCCAACCCTTTCACAGTCCCAAAGTGCCATTTTCACAGTAAAAAAAAAAAGATTAATTTTGCTTAGCTTAGTCTGTAACTTGAAAACTATGTACCGTATGGCCCTATAAACTGTGTTGGGATGAAAGCTAGCCACTTTGAGCAATGTGGGAAGTGCTGGGGCAGTTTGGGACAACAGGGCCAAAATGTCACTTTCACAGTCCCAAAGTGCCGTTTTCACAGTAAAAAGGCCTGGTTCACTTTTGCTTAGCTTAGTCTGTAACTTGAAAACTATGTACCGTATGGCCCTATAAACTGTGTTGGGATGAAAGCTAGCCACTTTGAGCAATGTGGGAAGTGCTGGGGCAGTTTGGGACAACAGGGCCAAAACCCTAACCCTAACCCTAACCCTTTCACAGTCCCAAAGTGCCATTTTCACAGTAAAAAAAAAAAGATTCATTTTGCTTAGCTTAGTCTGTAACTTGAAAACTATGTACCGTATGGCCCTATAAACTGTGTTGGGATGAAAGCTAGCCACTTTGAGCAATGTGGGAAGTGCTGGGGCAGTTTGGGACAACAGGGCCAAAATGTCACTTTCACAGTCCCAAAGTGCCGTTTTCACAGTAAAAAGGCCTGGTTCACTTTTGCTTAGCTTAGTCTGTAACTTGAAAACTATGTACCGTATGGCCCTATAAACTGTGTTGGGATGAAAGCTAGCCACTTTGAGCAATGTGGGAAGTGCTGGGGCAGTTTGGGACAACAGGGCCAAAACCGTAACCCTAACCCTAACCCTTTCACAGTCCCAAAGTGCCATTTTCACAGTAAAAAAAAAAAGATTCATTTTGCTTAGCTTAGTCTGTAACTTGAAAACTATGTACCGTATGGCCCTATAAACTGTGTTGGGATGAAAGCTAGCCACTTTGAGCAATGTGGGAAGTGCTGGGGCAGTTTGGGACAACAGGGCCAAAATGTCACTTTCACAGTCCCAAAGTGCCATTTTCACAGTAAAAAGGCCTGGTTCACTTTTGCTTAGCTTAGTCTGTAACTTGAAAACTATGTACCGTATGGCCCTATAAACTGTGTTGGGATGAAAGCTAGCCACTTTGAGCAATGTGGGAAGTGCTGGGGCAGTTTGGGACAACAGGGCCAAAATGTCACTTTCACAGTCCCAAAGTGCCATTTTCACAGTAAAAAGGCCTGGTTCACTTTTGCTTAGCTTAGTCTGTAACTTGAAAACTATGTACCGTATGGCCCTATAAACTGTGTTGGGATGAAAGCTAGCCACTTTGAGCAATGTGGGAAGTGCTGGGGCAGTTTGGGACAACAGGGCCAAAACCCTAACCCTAACCCTAACCCGTTCACAGTCCCAAAGTGCCATTTTCACAGTAAAAAAAAAAAGATTCATTTTGCTTAGCTTAGTCTGTAACTTGAAAACTATGTACCGTATGGCCCTATAAACTGTGTTGGGATGAAAGCTAGCCACTTTGAGCAATGTGGGAAGTGCTGGGGCAGTTTGGGACAACAGGGCCAAAACCCTAACCCTAACCCCAACCCTTTCACAGTCCCAAAGTGCCATTTTCACAGTAAAAAAAAAAAGATTCATTTTGCTTAGCTTAGTCTGTAACTTGAAAACTATGTACCGTATGGCCCTATAAACTGTGTTGGGATGAAAGCTAGCCACTTTGAGCAATGTGGGAAGTGCTGGGGCAGTTTGGGACAACAGGGCCAAAATGTCACTTTCACAGTCCCAAAGTGCCATTTTCACAGTAAAAAGGCCTGGTTCACTTTTGCTTAGCTTAGTCTGTAACTTGAAAACTATGTACCGTATGGCCCTATAAACTGTGTTGGGATGAAAGCTAGCCACTTTGAGCAATGTGGGAAGTGCTGGGGCAGTTTGGGACAACAGGGCCAAAATGTCACTTTCACAGTCCCAAAGTGCCATTTTCACAGTAAAAAGGCCTGGTTCACTTTTGCTTAGCTTAGTCTGTAACTTGAAAACTATGTACCGTATGGCCCTATAAACTGTGTTGGGATGAAAGCTAGCCACTTTGAGCAATGTGGGAAGTGCTGGGGCAGTTTGGGACAACAGGGCCAAAACCCTAACCCTAACCCTAACCCTTTCACAGTCCCAAAGTGCCATTTTCACAGTAAAAAAAAAAAGATTCATTTTGCTTAGCTTAGTCTGTAACTTGAAAACTATGTACCGTATGGCCCTATAAACTGTGTTGGGATGAAAGCTAGCCACTTTGAGCAATGTGGGAAGTGCTGGGGCAGTTTGGGACAACAGGGCCAAAACCCTAACCCTAACCCCAACCCTTTCACAGTCCCAAAGTGCCATTTTCACAGTAAAAAAAAAAAGATTAATTTTGCTTAGCTTAGTCTGTAACTTGAAAACTATGTACCGTATGGCCCTATAAACTGTGTTGGGATGAAAGCTAGCCACTTTGAGCAATGTGGGAAGTGCTGGGGCAGTTTGGGACAACAGGGCCAAAATGTCACTTTCACAGTCCCAAAGTGCCATTTTCACAGTAAAAAGGCCTGGTTCACTTTTGCTTAGCTTAGTCTGTAACTTGAAAACTATGTACCGTATGGCCCTATAAACTGTGTTGGGATGAAAGCTAGCCACTTTGAGCAATGTGGGAAGTGCTGGGGCAGTTTGGGACAACAGGGCCAAAACCCTAACCCTAACCCTAACCCTTTCACAGTCCCAAAGTGCCATTTTCACAGTAAAAAAAAAAAGATTCATTTTGCTTAGCTTAGTCTGTAACTTGAAAACTATGTACCGTATGGCCCTATAAACTGTGTTGGGATGAAAGCTAGCCACTTTGAGCAATGTGGGAAGTGCTGGGGCAGTTTGGGACAACAGGGCCAAAATGTCACTTTCACAGTCCCAAAGTGCCATTTTCACAGTAAAAAGGCCTGGTTCACTTTTGCTTAGCTTAGTCTGTAACTTGAAAACTATGTACCGTATGGCCCTATAAACTGTGTTGGGATGAAAGCTAGCCACTTTGAGCAATGTGGGAAGTGCTGGGGCAGTTTGGGACAACAGGGCCAAAACCCTAACCCTAACCCTAACCCTTTCACAGTCCCAAAGTGCCATTTTCACAGTAAAAAAAAAAAAGATTAATTTTGCTTAGCTTAGTCTGTAACTTGAAAACTATGTACCGTATGGCCCTATAAACTGTGTTGGGATGAAAGCTAGCCACTTTGAGCAATGTGGGAAGTGCTGGGGCAGTTTGGGACAACAGGGCCAAAACCCTAACCCTAACCCCAACCCTTTCACAGTCCCAAAGTGCCATTTTCACAGTAAAAAAAAAAAGATTCATTTTGCTTAGCTTAGTCTGTAACTTGAAAACTATGTACCGTTTGGCCCTATAAACTGTGTTGGGATGAAAGCTAGCCACTAAGAGCAATGTGGGAAGTGCTTGGGCAGTTTGGGACAACAGGGCCAAAATGTCACTTTCACAGTCCCAAAGTGCCATTTTCACAGTAAAAAGGCCTGGTTCACTTTTGCTTAGCTTAGTCTGTAACTTGAAAACTATGTACCGTATGGCCCTATAAACTGTGTTGGGATGAAAGCTAGCCACTTTGAGCAATGTGGGAAGTGTTGGGGCAGTTTGGGACAACAGGGCCAAAACCCTAACCCTAACCCTAACCCTTTCACAGTCCCAAAGTGCCATTTTCACAGTAAAAAAAAAAAGATTCATTTTGCTTAGCTTAGTCTGTAACTTGAAAACTATGTACCGTATGGCCCTATAAACTGTGTTGGGATGAAAGCTAGCCACTTTGAGCAATGTGGGAAGTGCTGGGGCAGTTTGGGACAACAGGGCCAAAATGTCACTTTCACAGTCCCAAAGTGCCATTTTCACAGTAAAAAGGCCTGGTTCACTTTTGCTTAGCTTAGTCTGTAACTTGAAAACTATGTACCGTATGGCCCTATAAACTGTGTTGGGATGAAAGCTAGCCACTTTGAGCAATGTGGGAAGTGCTGGGGCAGTTTGGGACAACAGGGCCAAAACCCTAACCCTAACCCTAACCCTTTCACAGTCCCAAAGTGCCATTTTCACAGTAAAAAAAAAAAGATTCATTTTGCTTAGCTTAGTCTGTAACTTGAAAACTATGTACCGTATGGCCCTATAAACTGTGTTGGGATGAAAGCTAGCCACTTTGACCAATGTGGGAAGTGCTGGGGCAGTTTGGGACAACAGGGCCAAAACCCTAACCCTAACCCCAACCCTTTCACAGTCCCAAAGTGCCATTTTCACAGTAAAAAAAAAAAGATTAATTTTGCTTAGCTTAGTCTGTAACTTGAAAACTATGTACCGTATGGCCCTATAAACTGTGTTGGGATGAAAGCTAGCCACTTTGAGCAATGTGGGAAGTGCTGGGGCAGTTTGGGACAACAGGGCCAAAATGTCACTTTCACAGTCCCAAAGTGCCATTTTCACAGTAAAAAGGCCTGGTTCACTTTTGCTTAGCTTAGTCTGTAACTTGAAAACTATGTACCGTATGGCCCTATAAACTGTGTTGGGATGAAAGCTAGCCACTTTGAGCAATGTGGGAAGTGCTGGGGCAGTTTGGGACAACAGGGCCAAAATGTCACTTTCACAGTCCCAAAGTGCCATTTTCACAGTAAAAAGGCCTGGTTCACTTTTGCTTAGCTTAGTCTGTAACTTGAAAACTATGTACCGTATGGCCCTATAAACTGTGTTGGGATGAAAGCTAGCCACTTTGAGCAATGTGGGAAGTGCTGGGGCAGTTTGGGACAACAGGGCCAAAATGTCACTTTCACAGTCCCAAAGTGCCGTTTTCACAGTAAAAAGGCCTGGTTCACTTTTGCTTAGCTTAGTCTGTAACTTGAAAACTATGTACCGTATGGCCCTATAAACTGTGTTGGGATGAAAGCTAGCCACTTTGACCAATGTGGGAAGTGCTGGGGCAGTTTGGGACAACAGGGCCAAAACCCTAACCCTAACCCCAACCCTTTCACAGTCCCAAAGTGCCATTTTCACAGTAAAAAAAAAAAGATTCATTTTGCTTAGCTTAGTCTGTAACTTGAAAACTATGTACCGTATGGCCCTATAAACTGTGTTGGGATGAAAGCTAGCCACTTTGAGCAATGTGGGAAGTGCTGGGGCAGTTTGGGACAACAGGGCCAAAATGTCACTTTCACAGTCCCAAAGTGCCATTTTCACAGTAAAAAGGCCTGGTTCACTTTTGCTTAGCTTAGTCTGTAACTTGAAAACTATGTACCGTATGGCCCTATAAACTGTGTTGGGATGAAAGCTAGCCACTTTGAGCAATGTGGGAAGTGCTGGGGCAGTTTGGGACAACAGGGCCAAAACCCTAACCCTAACCCTAACCCTTTCACAGTCCCAAAGTGCCATTTTCACAGTAAAAAAAAAAAGATTCATTTTGCTTAGCTTAGTCTGTAACTTGAAAACTATGTACCGTATGGCCCTATAAACTGTGTTGGGATGAAAGCTAGCCACTTTGAGCAATGTGGGAAGTGCTGGGGCAGTTTGGGACAACAGGGCCAAAATGTCACTTTCACAGTCCCAAAGTGCCATTTTCACAGTAAAAAGGCCTGGTTCACTTTTGCTTAGCTTAGTCTGTAACTTGAAAACTATGTACCGTATGGCCCTATAAACTGTGTTGGGATGAAAGCTAGCCACTTTGAGCAATGTGGGAAGTGCTGGGGCAGTTTGGGACAACAGGGCCAAAACCCTAACCCTAACCCTAACCCTTTCACAGTCCCAAAGTGCCATTTTCACAGTAAAAAAAAAAAGATTCATTTTGCTTAGCTTAGTCTGTAACTTGAAAACTATGTACCGTATGGCCCTATAAACTGTGTTGGGATGAAAGCTAGCCACTTTGAGCAATGTGGGAAGTGCTGGGGCAGTTTGGGACTACAGGGCCAAAACCCTAACCCTAACCCCAACCCTTTCACAGTCCCAAAGTGCCATTTTCACAGTAAAAAAAAAAAGATTCATTTTGCTTAGCTTAGTCTGTAACTTGAAAACTATGTACCGTATGGCCCTATAAACTGTGTTGGGATGAAAGCTAGCCACTTTGAGCAATGTGGGAAGTGCTGGGGCAGTTTGGGACAACAGGGCCAAAATGTCACTTTCACAGTCCCAAAGTGCCATTTTCACAGTAAAAAGGCCTGGTTCACTTTTGCTTAGCTTAGTCTGTAACTTGAAAACTATGTACCGTATGGCCCTATAAACTGTGTTGGGATGAAAGCTAGCAACTTTGAGCAATGTGGGAAGTGCTGGGGCAGTTTGGGACAACAGGGCCAAAACCCTAACCCTAACCCCAACCCTTTCACAGTCCCAAAGTGCCATTTTCACAGTAAAAAAAAAAAGATTCATTTTGCTTAGCTTAGTCTGTAACTTGAAAACTATGTACCGTATGGCCCTATAAACTGTGTTGGGATGAAAGCTAGCCACTTTGAGCAATGTGGGAAGTGCTGGGGCAGTTTGGGACAACAGGGCCAAAATGTCACTTTCACAGTCCCAAAGTGCCATTTTCACAGTAAAAAGGCCTGGTTCACTTTTGCTTAGCTTAGTCTGTAACTTGAAAACTATGTACCGTATGGCCCTATAAACTGTGTTGGGATGAAAGCTAGCCACTTTGAGCAATGTGGGAAGTGCTGGGGCAGTTTGGGACAACAGGGCCAAAACCCTAACCCTAACCCCAACCCTTTCACAGTCCCAAAGTGCCATTTTCACAGTAAAAAAAAAAAGATTCATTTTGCTTAGCTTAGTCTGTAACTTGAAAACTATGTACCGTATGGCCCTATAAACTGTGTTGGGATGAAAGCTAGCCACTTTGAGCAATGTGGGAAGTGCTGGGGCAGTTTGGGACAACAGGGCCAAAATGTCACTTTCACAGTCCCAAAGTGCCATTTTCACAGTAAAAAGGCCTGGTTCACTTTTGCTTAGCTTAGTCTGTAACTTGAAAACTATGTACCGTATGGCCCTATAAACTGTGTTGGGATGAAAGCTAGCCACTTTGAGCAATGTGGGAAGTGCTGGGGCAGTTTGGGACAACAGGGCCAAAACCCTAACCCTAACCCTAACCCTTTCACAGTCCCAAAGTGCCATTTTCACAGTAAAAAAAAAAAGATTCATTTTGCTTAGCTTAGTCTGTAACTTGAAAACTATGTACCGTATGGCCCTATAAACTGTGTTGGGATGAAAGCTAGCCACTTTGAGCAATGTGGGAAGTGCTGGGGCAGTTTGGGACAACAGGGCCAAAATGTCACTTTCACAGTCCCAAAGTGCCATTTTCACAGTAAAAAGGCCTGGTTCACTTTTGCTTAGCTTAGTCTGTAACTTGAAAACTATGTACCGTATGGCCCTATAAACTGTGTTGGGATGAAAGCTAGCCACTTTGAGCAATGTGGGAAGTGCTGGGGCAGTTTGGGACAACAGGGCCAAAATGTCACTTTCACAGTCCCAAAGTGCCGTTTTCACAGTAAAAAGGCCTGGTTCACTTTTGCTTAGCTTAGTCTGTAACTTGAAAACTATGTACCGTATGGCCCTATAAACTGTGTTGGGATGAAAGCTAGCCACTTTGACCAATGTGGGAAGTGCTGGGGCAGTTTGGGACAACAGGGCCAAAACCCTAACCCTAACCCCAACCCTTTCACAGTCCCAAAGTGCCATTTTCACAGTAAAAAAAAAAAGATTCATTTTGCTTAGCTTAGTCTGTAACTTGAAAACTATGTACCGTATGGCCCTATAAACTGTGTTGGGATGAAAGCTAGCCACTTTGAGCAATGTGGGAAGTGCTGGGGCAGTTTGGGACAACAGGGCCAAAATGTCACTTTCACAGTCCCAAAGTGCCATTTTCACAGTAAAAAGGCCTGGTTCACTTTTGCTTAGCTTAGTCTGTAACTTGAAAACTATGTACCGTATGGCCCTATAAACTGTGTTGGGATGAAAGCTAGCCACTTTGAGCAATGTGGGAAGTGCTGGGGCAGTTTGGGACAACAGGGCCAAAACCCTAACCCTAACCCTAACCCTTTCACAGTCCCAAAGTGCCATTTTCACAGTAAAAAAAAAAAGATTCATTTTGCTTAGCTTAGTCTGTAACTTGAAAACTATGTACCGTATGGCCCTATAAACTGTGTTGGGATGAAAGCTAGCCACTTTGAGCAATGTGGGAAGTGCTGGGGCAGTTTGGGACAACAGGGCCAAAATGTCACTTTCACAGTCCCAAAGTGCCATTTTCACAGTAAAAAGGCCTGGTTCACTTTTGCTTAGCTTAGTCTGTAACTTGAAAACTATGTACCGTATGGCCCTATAAACTGTGTTGGGATGAAAGCTAGCCACTTTGAGCAATGTGGGAAGTGCTGGGGCAGTTTGGGACAACAGGGCCAAAACCCTAACCCTAACCCTAACCCTTTCACAGTCCCAAAGTGCCATTTTCACAGTAAAAAAAAAAAGATTCATTTTGCTTAGCTTAGTCTGTAACTTGAAAACTATGTACCGTATGGCCCTATAAACTGTGTTGGGATGAAAGCTAGCCACTTTGAGCAATGTGGGAAGTGCTGGGGCAGTTTGGGACTACAGGGCCAAAACCCTAACCCTAACCCCAACCCTTTCACAGTCCCAAAGTGCCATTTTCACAGTAAAAAAAAAAAGATTCATTTTGCTTAGCTTAGTCTGTAACTTGAAAACTATGTACCGTATGGCCCTATAAACTGTGTTGGGATGAAAGCTAGCCACTTTGAGCAATGTGGGAAGTGCTGGGGCAGTTTGGGACAACAGGGCCAAAATGTCACTTTCACAGTGCCAAAGTGCCATTTTCACAGTAAAAAGGCCTGGTTCACTTTTGCTTAGCTTAGTCTGTAACTTGAAAACTATGTACCGTATGGCCCTATAAACTGTGTTGGGATGAAAGCTAGCAACTTGGAGCAATGTGGGAAGTGCTGGGGCAGTTTGGGACAACAGGGCCAAAACCCTAACCCTAACCCCAACCCTTTCACAGTCCCAAAGTGCCATTTTCACAGTAAAAAAAAAAAGATTCATTTTGCTTAGCTTAGTCTGTAACTTGAAAACTATGTACCGTATGGCCCTATAAACTGTGTTGGGATGAAAGCTAGCCACTTTGAGCAATGTGGGAAGTGCTGGGGCAGTTTGGGACAACAGGGCCAAAATGTCACTTTCACAGTCCCAAAGTGCCATTTTCACAGTAAAAAGGCCTGGTTCACTTTTGCTTAGCTTAGTCTGTAACTTGAAAACTATGTACCGTATGGCCCTATAAACTGTGTTGGGATGAAAGCTAGCCACTTTGAGCAATGTGGGAAGTGCTGGGGCAGTTTGGGACAACAGGGCCAAAACCCTAACCCTAACCCCAACCCTTTCACAGTCCCAAAGTGCCATTTTCACAGTAAAAAAAAAAAGATTCATTTTGCTTAGCTTAGTCTGTAACTTGAAAACTATGTACCGTATGGCCCTATAAACTGTGTTGGGATGAAAGCTAGCCACTTTGAGCAATGTGGGAAGTGCTGGGGCAGTTTGGGACAACAGGGCCAAAATGTCACTTTCACAGTCCCAAAGTGCCATTTTCACAGTAAAAAGGCCTGGTTCACTTTTGCTTAGCTTAGTCTGTAACTTGAAAACTATGTACCGTATGGCCCTATAAACTGTGTTGGGATGAAAGCTAGCCACTTTGAGCAATGTGGGAAGTGCTGGGGCAGTTTGGGACAACAGGGCCAAAACCCTAACCCTAACCCTAACCCTTTCACAGTCCCAAAGTGCCATTTTCACAGTAAAAAAAAAAAGATTCATTTTGCTTAGCTTAGTCTGTAACTTGAAAACTATGTACCGTATGGCCCTATAAACTGTGTTGGGATGAAAGCTAGCCACTTTGAGCAATGTGGGAAGTGCTGGGGCAGTTTGGGACAACAGGGCCAAAATGTCACTTTCACAGTCCCAAAGTGCCATTTTCACAGTAAAAAGGCCTGGTTCACTTTTGCTTAGCTTAGTCTGTAACTTGAAAACTATGTACCGTATGGCCCTATAAACTGTGTTGGGATGAAAGCTAGCCAATTTGAGCAATGTGGGAAGTGCTGGGGCAGTTTGGGACAACAGGGCCAAAACCCTAACCCTAACCCTAACCCTTTCACAGTCCCAAAGTGCCATTTTCACAGTAAAAAAAAAAAGATTCATTTTGCTTAGCTTAGTCTGTAACTTGAAAACTATGTACCGTATGGCCCTATAAACTGTGTTGGGATGAAAGCTAGCCACTTTGAGCAATGTGGGAAGTGCTGGGGCAGTTTGGGACAACAGGGCCAAAACCCTAACCCTAACCCCAACCCTTTCACAGTCCCAAAGTGCCATTTTCACAGTAAAAAAAAAAAGATTCATTTTGCTTAGCTTAGTCTGTAACTTGAAAACTATGTACCGTATGGCCCTATAAACTGTGTTGGGATGAAAGCTAGCCACTTTGAGCAATGTGGGAAGTGCTGGGGCAGTTTGGGACTACAGGGCCAAAACCCTAACCCTAACCCCAACCCTTTCACAGTCCCAAAGTGCCATTTTCACAGTAAAAAAAAAAAGATTCATTTTGCTTAGCTTAGTCTGTAACTTGAAAACTATGTACCGTATGGCCCTATAAACTGTGTTGGGATGAAAGCTAGCCACTTTGAGCAATGTGGGAAGTGCTGGGGCAGTTTGGGACAACAGGGCCAAAATGTCACTTTCACAGTGCCAAAGTGCCATTTTCACAGTAAAAAGGCCTGGTTCACTTTTGCTTAGCTTAGTCTGTAACTTGAAAACTATGTACCGTATGGCCCTATAAACTGTGTTGGGATGAAAGCTAGCAACTTGGAGCAATGTGGGAAGTGCTGGGGCAGTTTGGGACAACAGGGCCAAAACCCTAACCCTAACCCCAACCCTTTCACAGTCCCAAAGTGCCATTTTCACAGTAAAAAAAAAAAGATTCATTTTGCTTAGCTTAGTCTGTAACTTGAAAACTATGTACCGTATGGCCCTATAAACTGTGTTGGGATGAAAGCTAGCCACTTTGAGCAATGTGGGAAGTGCTGGGGCAGTTTGGGACAACAGGGCCAAAATGTCACTTTCACAGTCCCAAAGTGCCATTTTCACAGTAAAAAGGCCTGGTTCACTTTTGCTTAGCTTAGTCTGTAACTTGAAAACTATGTACCGTATGGCCCTATAAACTGTGTTGGGATGAAAGCTAGCCACTTTGAGCAATGTGGGAAGTGCTGGGGCAGTTTGGGACAACAGGGCCAAAACCCTAACCCTAACCCCAACCCTTTCACAGTCCCAAAGTGCCATTTTCACAGTAAAAAAAAAAAGATTCATTTTGCTTAGCTTAGTCTGTAACTTGAAAACTATGTACCGTATGGCCCTATAAACTGTGTTGGGATGAAAGCTAGCCACTTTGAGCAATGTGGGAAGTGCTGGGGCAGTTTGGGACAACAGGGCCAAAATGTCACTTTCACAGTCCCAAAGTGCCATTTTCACAGTAAAAAGGCCTGGTTCACTTTTGCTTAGCTTAGTCTGTAACTTGAAAACTATGTACCGTATGGCCCTATAAACTGTGTTGGGATGAAAGCTAGCCACTTTGAGCAATGTGGGAAGTGCTGGGGCAGTTTGGGACAACAGGGCCAAAACCCTAACCCTAACCCTAACCCTTTCACAGTCCCAAAGTGCCATTTTCACAGTAAAAAAAAAAAGATTCATTTTGCTTAGCTTAGTCTGTAACTTGAAAACTATGTACCGTATGGCCCTATAAACTGTGTTGGGATGAAAGCTAGCCACTTTGAGCAATGTGGGAAGTGCTGGGGCAGTTTGGGACAACAGGGCCAAAATGTCACTTTCACAGTCCCAAAGTGCCATTTTCACAGTAAAAAGGCCTGGTTCACTTTTGCTTAGCTTAGTCTGTAACTTGAAAACTATGTACCGTATGGCCCTATAAACTGTGTTGGGATGAAAGCTAGCCAATTTGAGCAATGTGGGAAGTGCTGGGGCAGTTTGGGACAACAGGGCCAAAACCCTAACCCTAACCCTAACCCTTTCACAGTCCCAAAGTGCCATTTTCACAGTAAAAAAAAAAAGATTCATTTTGCTTAGCTTAGTCTGTAACTTGAAAACTATGTACCGTATGGCCCTATAAACTGTGTTGGGATGAAAGCTAGCCACTTTGAGCAATGTGGGAAGTGCTGGGGCAGTTTGGGACAACAGGGCCAAAACCCTAACCCTAACCCCAACCCTTTCACAGTCCCAAAGTGCCATTTTCACAGTAAAAAAAAAAAGATTCATTTTGCTTAGCTTAGTCTGTAACTTGAAAACTATGTACCGTATGGCCCTATAAACTGTGTTGGGATGAAAGCTAGCCACTTTGAGCAATGTGGGAAGTGCTGGGGCAGTTTGGGACAACAGGGCCAAAATGTCACTTTCACAGTCCCAAAGTGCCATTTTCACAGTAAAAAGGCCTGGTTCACTTTTGCTTAGCTTAGTCTGTAACTTGAAAACTATGTACCGTATGGCCCTATAAACTGTGTTGGGATGAAAGCTAGCCACTTTGAGCAATGTGGGAAGTGCTGGGGCAGTTTGGGACAACAGGGCCAAAACCCTAACCCTAACCCTAACCCTTTCACAGTCCCAAAGTGCCATTTTCACAGTAAAAAAAAAAAGATTCATTTTGCTTAGCTTAGTCTGTAACTTGAAAACTATGTACCGTATGGCCCTATAAACTGTGTTGGGATGAAAGCTAGCCACTTTGAGCAATGTGGGAAGTGCTGGGGCAGTTTGGGACAACAGGGCCAAAACCCTAACCCTAACCCCAACCCTTTCACAGTCCCAAAGTGCCATTTTCACAGTAAAAAAAAAAAGATTCATTTTGCTTAGCTTAGTCTGTAACTTGAAAACTATGTACCGTATGGCCCTATAAACTGTGTTGGGATGAAAGCTAGCCACTTTGAGCAGTGTGGGAAGTGCTGGGGCAGTTTGGGACAACAGGGCCAAAATGTCACTTTCACAGTCCCAAAGTGCCATTTTCACAGTAAAAAGGCCTGGTTCACTTTTGCTTAGCTTAGTCTGTAACTTGAAAACTATGTACCGTATGGCCCTATAAACTGTGTTGGGATGAAAGCTAGCCACTTTGAGCAATGTGGGAAGTGCTGGGGCAGTTTGGGACAACAGGGCCAAAACCCTAACCCTAACCCTAACCCTTTCACAGTCCCAAAGTGCCATTTTCACAGTAAAAAAAAAAAGATTAATTTTGCTTAGCTTAGTCTGTAACTTGAAAACTATGTACCGTATGGCCCTATAAACTGTGTTGGGATGAAAGCTAGCCACTTTGAGCAATGTGGGAAGTGCTGGGGCAGTTTGGGACAACAGGGCCAAAATGTCACTTTCACAGTACCAAAGTGCCATTTTCACAGTAAAAAGGCCTGGTTCACTTTTGCTTAGCTTAGTCTGTAACTTGAAAACTATGTACCGTATGGCCCTATAAACTGTGTTGGGATGAAAGCTAGCCACTTTGAGCAATGTGGGAAGTGCTGGGGCAGTTTGGGACAACAGGGCCAAAATGTCACTTTCACAGTCCCAAAGTGCCGTTTTCACAGTAAAAAGGCCTGGTTCACTTTTGCTTAGCTTAGTCTGTAACTTGAAAACTATGTACCGTATGGCCCTATAAACTGTGTTGGGATGAAAGCTAGCCACTTTGAGCAATGTGGGAAGTGCTGGGGCAGTTTGGGACAACAGGGCCAAAACCCTAACCCTAACCCTAACCCTTTCACAGTCCCAAAGTGCCATTTTCACAGTAAAAAAAAAAAGATTCATTTTGCTTAGCTTAGTCTGTAACTTGAAAACTATGTACCGTATGGCCCTATAAACTGTGTTGGGATGAAAGCTAGCCACTTTGAGCAATGTGGGAAGTGCTGGGGCAGTTTGGGACAACAGGGCCAAAATGTCACTTTCACAGTCCCAAAGTGCCGTTTTCACAGTAAAAAGGCCTGGTTCACTTTTGCTTAGCTTAGTCTGTAACTTGAAAACTATGTACCGTATGGCCCTATAAACTGTGTTGGGATGAAAGCTAGCCACTTTGAGCAATGTGGGAAGTGCTGGGGCAGTTTGGGACAACAGGGCCAAAACCCTAACCCTAACCCCAACCCTTTCACAGTCCCAAAGTGCCATTTTCACAGTAAAAAAAAAAAGATTCATTTTGCTTAGCTTAGTCTGTAACTTGAAAACTATGTACCGTATGGCCCTATAAACTGTGTTGGGATGAAAGCTAGCCACTTTGAGCAATGTGGGAAGTGCTGGGGCAGTTTGGGACAACAGGGCCAAAACCCTAACCCTAACCCCAACCCTTTCACAGTCCCAAAGTGCCATTTTCACAGTAAAAAAAAAAAGATTCATTTTGCTTAGCTTAGTCTGTAACTTGAAAACTATGTACCGTATGGCCCTATAAACTGTGTTGGACTTTGAGCAATGTGGGAAGTGCTGGGGCAGTTTGGGACAACAGGGCCAAAACCCTAACCCTAACCCCAACCCTTTCACAGTCCCAAAGTGCCATTTTCACAGTAAAAAAAAAAAGATTCATTTTGCTTAGCTTAGTCTGTAACTTGAAAACTATGTACCGTATGGCCCTATAAACTGTGTTGGGATGAAAGCTAGCCACTTTGAGCAATGTGGGAAGTGCTGGGGCAGTTTGGGACAACAGGGCCAAAACCCTAACCCTAACCCCAACCCTTTCACAGTCCCAAAGTGCCATTTTCACAGTAAAAAAAAAAAGATTCATTTTGCTTAGCTTAGTCTGTAACTTGAAAACTATGTACCGTATGGCCCTATAAACTGTGTTGGGATGAAAGCTAGCCACTTTGAGCAATGTGGGAAGTGCTGGGGCAGTTTGGGACAACAGGGCCAAAATGTCACTTTCACAGTCCCAAAGTGCCATTTTCACAGTAAAAAGGCCTGGTTCACTTTTGCTTAGCTTAGTCTGTAACTTGAAAACTATGTACCGTATGGCCCTATAAACTGTGTTGGGATGAAAGCTAGCCACTTTGAGCAATGTGGGAAGTGCTGGGGCAGTTTGGGACAACAGGGCCAAAATGTCACTTTCACAGTCCCAAAGTGCCGTTTTCACAGTAAAAAGGCCTGGTTCACTTTTGCTTAGCTTAGTCTGTAACTTGAAAACTATGTACCGTATGGCCCTATAAACTGTGTTGGGATGAAAGCTAGCCACTTTGAGCAATGTGGGAAGTGCTGGGGCAGTTTGGGACAACAGGGCCAAAATGTCACTTTCACAGTCCCAAAGTGCCATTTTCACAGTAAAAAGGCCTGGTTCACTTTTGCTTAGCTTAGTCTGTAACTTGAAAACTATGTACCGTATGGCCCTATAAACTGTGTTGGGATGAAAGCTAGCCACTTTGAGCAATGTGGGAAGTGCTGGGGCAGTTTGGGACAACAGGGCCAAAATGTCACTTTCACAGTCCCAAAGTGCCATTTTCACAGTAAAAAGGCCTGGTTCACTTTTGCTTAGCTAGTCTGTAACTTGAAAACTATGTACCGTATGGCCCTATAAACTGTGTTGGGATGAAAGCTAGCCACTTTGAGCAATGTGGGAAGTGCTGGGGCAGTTTGGGACAACAGGGCCAAAACCCTAACCCTAACCCTAACCCTTTCACAGTCCCAAAGTGCCATTTTCACAGTAAAAAAAAAAAAAGATTCATTTTGCTTAGCTTAGTCTGTAACTTGAAAACTATGTACCGTATGGCCCTATAAACTGTGTTGGGATGAAAGCTAGCCACTTTGAGCAATGTGGGAAGTGCTGGGGCAGTTTGGGACAACAGGGCCAAAATGTCACTTTCACAGTCCCAAAGTGCCATTTTCACAGTAAAAAGGCCTGGTTCACTTTTGCTTAGCTTAGTCTGTAACTTGAAAACTATGTACCGTATGGCCCTATAAACTGTGTTGGGATGAAAGCTAGCCACTTTGAGCAATGTGGGAAGTGCTGGGGCAGTTTGGGACAACAGGGCCAAAATGTCACTTTCACAGTCCCAAAGTGCCGTTTTCACAGTAAAAAGGCCTGGTTCACTTTTGCTTAGCTTAGTCTGTAACTTGAAAACTATGTACCGTATGGCCCTATAAACTGTGTTGGGATGAAAGCTAGCCACTTTGAGCAATGTGGGAAGTGCTGGGGCAGTTTGGGACAACAGGGCCAAAATGTCACTTTCACAGTCCCAAAGTGCCATTTTCACAGTAAAAAGGCCTGGTTCACTTTTGCTTAGCTTAGTCTGTAACTTGAAAACTATGTACCGTATGGCCCTATAAACTGTGTTGGGATGAAAGCTAGCCACTTTGAGCAATGTGGGAAGTGCTGGGGCAGTTTGGGACAACAGGGCCAAAATGTCACTTTCACAGTCCCAAAGTGCCGTTTTCACAGTAAAAAGGCCTGGTTCACTTTTGCTTAGCTTAGTCTGTAACTTGAAAACTATGTACCGTATGGCCCTATAAACTGTGTTGGGATGAAAGCTAGCCACTTTGAGCAATGTGGGAAGTGCTGGGGCAGTTTGGGACAACAGGGCCAAAATGTCACTTTCACAGTCCCAAAGTGCCATTTTCACAGTAAAAAGGCCTGGTTCACTTTTGCTTAGCTTAGTCTGTAACTTGAAAACTATGTACCGTATGGCCCTATAAACTGTGTTGGGATGAAAGCTAGCCACTTTGAGCAATGTGGGAAGTGCTGGGGCAGTTTGGGACAACAGGGCCAAAATGTCACTTTCACAGTCCCAAAGTGCCATTTTCACAGTAAAAAGGCCTGGTTCACTTTTGCTTAGCTTAGTCTGTAACTTGAAAACTATGTACCGTATGGCCCTATAAACTGTGTTGGGATGAAAGCTAGCCACTTTGAGCAATGTGGGAAGTGCTGGGGCAGTTTGGGACAACAGGGCCAAAACCCTAACCCTAACCCTAACCCTTTCACAGTCCCAAAGTGCCATTTTCACAGTAAAAAAAAAAAGATTCATTTTGCTTAGCTTAGTCTGTAACTTGAAAACTATGTACCGTATGGCCCTATAAACTGTGTTGGGATGAAAGCTAGCCACTTTGAGCAATGTGGGAAGTGCTGGGGCAGTTTGGGACAACAGGGCCAAAATGTCACTTTCACAGTCCCAAAGTGCCATTTTCACAGTAAAAAGGCCTGGTTCACTTTTGCTTAGCTTAGTCTGTAACTTGAAAACTATGTACCGTATGGCCCTATAAACTGTGTTGGGATGAAAGCTAGCCACTTTGAGCAATGTGGGAAGTGCTGGGGCAGTTTGGGACAACAGGGCCAAAATGTCACTTTCACAGTCCCAAAGTGCCGTTTTCACAGTAAAAAGGCCTGGTTCACTTTTGCTTAGCTTAGTCTGTAACTTGAAAACTATGTACCGTATGGCCCTATAAACTGTGTTGGGATGAAAGCTAGCCACTTTGAGCAATGTGTGAAGTGCTGGGGCAGTTTGGGACAACAGGGCCAAAATCCTAACCCTAACCCTAACCCTTTCACAGTCCCAAAGTGCCATTTTCACAGTAAAAAAAAAAAGATTCATTTTGCTTAGCTTAGTCTGTAACTTGAAAACTATGTACCGTATGGCCCTATAAACTGTGTTGGGATGAAAGCTAGCCACTTTGAGCAATGTGGGAAGTGCTGGGGCAGTTTGGGACAACAGGGCCAAAATGTCACTTTCACAGTCCCAAAGTGCCATTTTCACAGTAAAAAGGCCTGGTTCACTTTTGCTTAGCTTAGTCTGTAACTTGAAAACTATGTACCGTATGGCCCTATAAACTGTGTTGGGATGAAAGCTAGCCACTTTGAGCAATGTGGGAAGTGCTGGGGCAGTTTGGGACAACAGGGCCAAAACCCTAACCCTAACCCTAACCCTTTCACAGTCCCAAAGTGCCATTTTCACAGTAAAAAAAAAAAGATTCATTTTGCTTAGCTTAGTCTGTAACTTGAAAACTATGTACCGTATGGCCCTATAAACTGTGTTGGGATGAAAGCTAGCCACTTTGAGCAATGTGGGAAGTGCTGGGGCAGTTTGGGACAACAGGGCCAAAATGTCACTTTCACTGTCCCAAAGTGCCATTTTCACAGTAAAAAGGCCTGGTTCACTTTTGCTTAGCTTAGTCTGTAACTTGAAAACTATGTACCGTATGGCCCTATAAACTGTGTTGGGATGAAAGCTAGCCACTTTGAGCAATGTGGGAAGTGCTGGGGCAGTTTGGGACAACAGGGCCAAAATGTCACTTTCACAGTCCCAAAGTGCCGTTTTCACAGTAAAAAGGCCTGGTTCACTTTTGCTTAGCTTAGTCTGTAACTTGAAAACTATGTACCGTATGGCCCTATAAACTGTGTTGGGATGAAAGCTAGCCACTTTGAGCAATGTGGGAAGTGCTGGGGCAGTTTGGGACAACAGGGCCAAAATGTCACTTTCACAGTCCCAAAGTGCCATTTTCACAGTAAAAAGGCCTGGTTCACTTTTGCTTAGCTTAGTCTGTAACTTGAAAACTATGTACCGTATGGCCCTATAAACTGTGTTGGGATGAAAGCTAGCCACTTTGAGCAATGTGGGAAGTGCTGGGGCAGTTTGGGACAACAGGGCCAAAATGTCACTTTCACAGTCCCAAAGTGCCGTTTTCACAGTAAAAAGGCCTGGTTCACTTTTGCTTAGCTTAGTCTGTAACTTGAAAACTATGTACCGTATGGCCCTATAAACTGTGTTGGGATGAAAGCTAGCCACTTTGAGCAATGTGGGAAGTGCTGGGGCAGTTTGGGACAACAGGGCCAAAACCCTAACCCTAACCCTAACCCTTTCACAGTCCCAAAGTGCCATTTTCACAGTAAAAAAAAAAAGATTAATTTTGCTTAGCTTAGTCTGTAACTTGAAAACTATGTACCGTATGGCCCTATAAACTGTGTTGGGATGAAAGCTAGCCACTTTGAGCAATGTGGGAAGTGCTGGGGCAGTTTGGGACAACAGGGCCAAAATGTCACTTTCACAGTCCCAAAGTGCCATTTTCACAGTAAAAAGGCCTGGTTCACTTTTGCTTAGCTTAGTCTGTAACTTGAAAACTATGTACCGTATGGCCCTATAAACTGTGTTGGGATGAAAGCTAGCCACTTTGAGCAATGTGGGAAGTGCTGGGGCAGTTTGGGACAACAGGGCCAAAATGTCACTTTCACAGTCCCAAAGTGCCGTTTTCACAGTAAAAAGGCCTGGTTCACTTTTGCTTAGCTTAGTCTGTAACTTGAAAACTATGTACCGTATGGCCCTATAAACTGTGTTGGGATGAAAGCTAGCCACTTTGAGCAATGTGGGAAGTGCTGGGGCAGTTTGGGACAACAGGGCCAAAACCCTAACCCTAACCCTAACCCTTTCACAGTCCCAAAGTGCCATTTTCACAGTAAAAAAAAAAAGATTCATTTTGCTTAGCTTAGTCTGTAACTTGAAAACTATGTACCGTATGGCCCTATAAACTGTGTTGGGATGAAAGCTAGCCACTTTGAGCAATGTGGGAAGTGCTGGGGCAGTTTGGGACAACAGGGCCAAAACCCTAACCCTAACCCTAACCCTTTCACAGTCCCAAAGTGCCATTTTCACAGTAAAAAAAAAAAGATTCATTTTGCTTAGCTTAGTCTGTAACTTGAAAACTATGTACCGTATGGCCCTATAAACTGTGTTGGGATGAAAGCTAGCCACTTTGAGCAATGTGGGAAGTGCTGGGGCAGTTTGGGACAACAGGGCCAAAACCCTAACCCTAACCCTAACCCTTTCACAGTCCCAAAGTGCCATTTTCACAGTAAAAAAAAAAAGATTCATTTTGCTTAGCTTAGTCTGTAACTTGAAAACTATGTACCGTATGGCCCTATAAACTGTGTTGGGATGAAAGCTAGCCACTTTGAGCAATGTGGGAAGTGCTGGGGCAGTTTGGGACAACAGGGCCAAAACCCTAACCCTAACCCTAACCCTTTCACAGTCCCAAAGTGCCATTTTCACAGTAAAAAAAAAAAGATTCATTTTGCTTAGCTTAGTCTGTAACTTGAAAACTATGTACCGTATGGCCCTATAAACTGTGTTGGGATGAAAGCTAGCCACTTTGAGCAATGTGGGAAGTGCTGGGGCAGTTTGGGACAACAGGGCCAAAACCCTAACCCTAACCCTAACCCTTTCACAGTCCCAAAGTGCCATTTTCACAGTAAAAAAAAAAAGATTCATTTTGCTTAGCTTAGTCTGTAACTTGAAAACTATGTACCGTATGGCCCTATAAACTGTGTTGGGATGAAAGCTAGCCACTTTGAGCAATGTGGGAAGTGCTGGGGCAGTTTGGGACAACAGGGCCAAAATGTCACTTTCACAGTCCCAAAGTGCCATTTTCACAGTAAAAAGGCCTGGTTCACTTTTGCTTAGCTTAGTCTGTAACTTGAAAACTATGTACCGTATGGCCCTATAAACTGTGTTGGGATGAAAGCTAGCCACTTTGAGCAATGTGGGAAGTGCTGGGGCAGTTTGGGACAACAGGGCCAAAACCCTAACCCTAACCCTAACCCTTTCACAGTCCCAAAGTGCCATTTTCACAGTAAAAAAAAAAAGATTCATTTTGCTTAGCTTAGTCTGTAACTTGAAAACTATGTACCGTATGGCCCTATAAACTGTGTTGGGATGAAAGCTAGCCACTTTGAGCAATGTGGGAAGTGCTGGGGCAGTTTGGGACAACAGGGCCAAAACCCTAACCCTAACCCCAACCCTTTCACAGTCCCAAAGTGCCATTTTCACAGTAAAAAAAAAAAGATTAATTTTGCTTAGCTTAGTCTGTAACTTGAAAACTATGTACCGTATGGCCCTATAAACTGTGTTGGGATGAAAGCTAGCCACTTTGAGCAATGTGGGAAGTGCTGGGGCAGTTTGGGACAACAGGGCCAAAACCCTAACCCTAACCCTAACCCTTTCACAGTCCCAAAGTGCCATTTTCACAGTAAAAAAAAAAAGATTCATTTTGCTTAGCTTAGTCTGTAACTTGAAAACTATGTACCGTATGGCCCTATAAACTGTGTTGGGATGAAAGCTAGCCACTTTGAGCAATGTGGGAAGTGCTGGGGCAGTTTGGGACAACAGGGCCAAAACCCTAACCCTAACCCCAACCCTTTCACAGTCCCAAAGTGCCATTTTCACAGTAAAAAAAAAAAGATTAATTTTGCTTAGCTTAGTCTGTAACTTGAAAACTATGTACCGTATGGCCCTATAAACTGTGTTGGGATGAAAGCTAGCCACTTTGAGCAATGTGGGAAGTGCTGGGGCAGTTTGGGACAACAGGGCCAAAACCCTAACCCTAACCCTAACCCTTTCACAGTCCCAAAGTGCCATTTTCACAGTAAAAAAAAAAAGATTCATTTTGCTTAGCTTAGTCTGTAACTTGAAAACTATGTACCGTATGGCCCTATAAACTGTGTTGGGATGAAAGCTAGCCACTTTGAGCAATGTGGGAAGTGCTGGGGCAGTTTGGGACAACAGGGCCAAAATGTCACTTTCACAGTCCCAAAGTGCCATTTTCACAGTAAAAAGGCCTGGTTCACTTTTGCTTAGCTTAGTCTGTAACTTGAAAACTATGTACCGTATGGCCCTATAAACTGTGTTGGGATGAAAGCTAGCCACTTTGAGCAATGTGGGAAGTGCTGGGGCAGTTTGGGACAACAGGGCCAAAACCCTAACCCTAACCCTAACCCTTTCACAGTCCCAAAGTGCCATTTTCACAGTAAAAAAAAAAAGATTCATTTTGCTTAGCTTAGTCTGTAACTTGAAAACTATGTACCGTATGGCCCTATAAACTGTGTTGGGATGAAAGCTAGCCACTTTGAGCAATGTGGGAAGTGCTGGGGCAGTTTGGGACAACAGGGCCAAAATGTCACTTTCACAGTCCCAAAGTGCCATTTTCACAGTAAAAAGGCCTGGTTCACTTTTGCTTAGCTTAGTCTGTAACTTGAAAACTATGTACCGTATGGCCCTATAAACTGTGTTGGGATGAAAGCTAGCCACTTTGAGCAATGTGGGAAGTGCTGGGGCAGTTTGGGACAACAGGGCCAAAACCCTAACCCTAACCCTAACCCTTTCACAGTCCCAAAGTGCCATTTTCACAGTAAAAAAAAAAAGATTCATTTTGCTTAGCTTAGTCTGTAACTTGAAAACTATGTACCGTATGGCCCTATAAACTGTGTTGGGATGAAAGCTAGCCACTTTGAGCAATGTGGGAAGTGCTGGGGCAGTTTGGGACAACAGGGCCAAAACCCTAACCCTAACCCCAACCCTTTCACAGTCCCAAAGTGCCATTTTCACAGTAAAAAAAAAAAGATTCATTTTGCTTAGCTTAGTCTGTAACTTGAAAACTATGTACCGTATGGCCCT
The DNA here is from genome assembly GCF_963924005.1 of Protomyctophum bolini. Classification (NCBI taxonomy): domain Eukaryota; kingdom Metazoa; phylum Chordata; class Actinopteri; order Myctophiformes; family Myctophidae; genus Protomyctophum; species Protomyctophum bolini. Next base: position 186,508 of record NW_027665532.1, read on the forward strand.
ATAAACTGTGTTGGGATGAAAGCTAGCCACTTTGAGCAATGTGGGAAGTGCTGGGGCAGTTTGGGACAACAGGGCCAAAATGTCACTTTCACAGTCCCAAAGTGCCATTTTCACAGTAAAAAGGCCTGGTTCACTTTTGCTTAGCTTAGTCTGTAACTTGAAAACTATGTACCGTATGGCCCTATAAACTGTGTTGGGATGAAAGCTAGCCACTTTGAGCAATGTGGGAAGTGCTGGGGCAGTTTGGGACAACAGGGCCAAAACCCTAACCCTAACCCTAACCCTTTCACAGTCCCAAAGTGCCATTTTCACAGTAAAAAAAAAAAGATTCATTTTGCTTAGCTTAGTCTGTAACTTGAAAACTATGTACCGTATGGCCCTATAAACTGTGTTGGGATGAAAGCTAGCCACTTTGAGCAATGTGGGAAGTGCTGGGGCAGTTTGGGACAACAGGGCCAAAATGTCACTTTCACAGTCCCAAAGTGCCATTTTCACAGTAAAAAGGCCTGGTTCACTTTTGCTTAGCTTAGTCTGTAACTTGAAAACTATGTACCGTATGGCCCTATAAACTGTGTTGGGATGAAAGCTAGCCACTTTGAGCAATGTGGGAAGTGCTGGGGCAGTTTGGGACAACAGGGCCAAAATGTCACTTTCACAGTCCCAAAGTGCCGTTTTCACAGTAAAAAGGCCTGGTTCACTTTTGCTTAGCTTAGTCTGTAACTTGAAAACTATGTACCGTATGGCCCTATAAACTGTGTTGGGATGAAAGCTAGCCACTTTGAGCAATGTGGGAAGTGCTGGGGCAGTTTGGGACAACAGGGCCAAAATGTCACTTTCACAGTCCCAAAGTGCCATTTTCACAGTAAAAAGGCCTGGTTCACTTTTGCTTAGCTTAGTCTGTAACTTGAAAACTATGTACCGTATGGCCCTATAAACTGTGTTGGGATGAAAGCTAGCCACTTTGAGCAATGTGGGAAGTGCTGGGGCAGTTTGGGACAACAGGGCCAAAATGTCACTTTCACAACCCCAAAGTGCCGTTTTCACAGTAAAAAGGCCTGGTTCACTTTTGCTTAGCTTAGTCTGTAACTTGAAAACTATGTACCGTATGGCCCTATAAACTGTGTTGGGATGAAAGCTAGCCACTTTGAGCAATGTGGGAAGTGCTGGGGCAGTTTGGGACAACAGGGCCAAAACCCTAACCCTAACCCTAACCCTTTCACAGTCCCAAAGTGCCATTTTCACAGTAAAAAAAAAAAGATTCATTTTGCTTAGCTTAGTCTGTAACTTGAAAACTATGTACCGTATGGCCCTATAAACTGTGTTGGGATGAAAGCTAGCCACTTTGAGCAATGTGGGAAGTGCTGGGGCAGTTTGGGACAACAGGGCCAAAATGTCACTTTCACAGTCCCAAAGTGCCATTTTCACAGTAAAAAGGCCTGGTTCACTTTTGCTTAGCTTAGTCTGTAACTTGAAAACTATGTACCGTATGGCCCTATAAACTGTGTTGGGATGAAAGCTAGCCACTTTGAGCAATGTGGGAAGTGCTGGGGCAGTTTGGGACAACAGGGCCAAAATGTCACTTTCACAGTCCCAAAGTGCCGTTTTCACAGTAAAAAGGCCTGGTTCACTTTTGCTTAGCTTAGTCTGTAACTTGAAAACTATGTACCGTATGGCCCTATAAACTGTGTTGGGATGAAAGCTAGCCACTTTGAGCAATGTGGGAAGTGCTGGGGCAGTTTGGGACAACAGGGCCAAAACCCTAACCCTAACCCTAACCCTTTCACAGTCCCAAAGTGCCATTTTCACAGTAAAAAAAAAAAGATTCATTTTGCTTAGCTTAGTCTGTAACTTGAAAACTATGTACCGTATGGCCCTATAAACTGTGTTGGGATGAAAGCTAGCCACTTTGAGCAATGTGGGAAGTGCTGGGGCAGTTTGGGACAACAGGGCCAAAATGTCACTTTCACAGTCCCAAAGTGCCATTTTCACAGTAAAAAGGCCTGGTTCACTTTTGCTTAGCTTAGTCTGTAACTTGAAAACTATGTACCGTATGGCCCTATAAACTGTGTTGGGATGAAAGCTAGCCACTTTGAGCAATGTGGGAAGTGCTGGGGCAGTTTGGGACAACAGGGCCAAAACCCTAACCCTAACCCTAACCCTTTCACAGTCCCAAAGTGCCATTTTCACAGTAAAAAAAAAAAGATTCATTTTGCTTAGCTTAGTCTGTAACTTGAAAACTATGTACCGTATGGCCCTATAAACTGTGTTGGGATGAAAGCTAGCCACTTTGAGCAATGTGGGAAGTGCTGGGGCAGTTTGGGACAACAGGGCCAAAACCCTAACCCTAACCCCAACCCTTTCACAGTCCCAAAGTGCCATTTTCACAGTAAAAAAAAAAAGATTAATTTTGCTTAGCTTAGTCTGTAACTTGAAAACTATGTACCGTATGGCCCTATAAACTGTGTTGGGATGAAAGCTAGCCACTTTGAGCAATGTGGGAAGTGCTGGGGCAGTTTGGGACAACAGGGCCAAAATGTCACTTTCACAGTCCCAAAGTGCCATTTTCACAGTAAAAAGGCCTGGTTCACTTTTGCTTAGCTTAGTCTGTAACTTGAAAACTATGTACCGTATGGCCCTATAAACTGTGTTGGGATGAAAGCTAGCCACTTTGAGCAATGTGGGAAGTGCTGGGGCAGTTTGGGACAACAGGGCCAAAACCCTAACCCTAACCCTAACCCTTTCACAGTCCCAAAGTGCCATTTTCACAGTAAAAAAAAAAAGATTAATTTTGCTTAGCTTAGTCTGTAACTTGAAAACTATGTACCGTATGGCCCTATAAACTGTGTTGGGATGAAAGCTAGCCACTTTGAGCAATGTGGGAAGTGCTGGGGCAGTTTGGGACAACAGGGCCAAAATGTCACTTTCACAGTCCCAAAGTGCCATTTTCACAGTAAAAAGGCCTGGTTCACTTTTGCTTAGCTTAGTCTGTAACTTGAAAACTATGTACCGTATGGCCCTATAAACTGTGTTGGGATGAAAGCTAGCCACTTTGAGCAATGTGGGAAGTGCTGGGGCAGTTTGGGACAACAGGGCCAAAATGTCACTTTCACAGTCCCAAAGTGCCATTTTCACAGTAAAAAGGCCTGGTTCACTTTTGCTTAGCTTAGTCTGTAACTTGAAAACTATGTACCGTATGGCCCTATAAACTGTGTTGGGATGAAAGCTAGCCACTTTGAGCAATGTGGGAAGTGCTGGGGCAGTTTGGGACAACAGGGCCAAAACCCTAACCCTAACCCTAACCCTTTCACAGTCCCAAAGTGCCATTTTCACAGTAAAAAAAAAAAGATTCATTTTGCTTAGCTTAGTCTGTAACTTGAAAACTATGTACCGTATGGCCCTATAAACTGTGTTGGGATGAAAGCTAGCCACTTTGAGCAATGTGGGAAGTGCTGGGGCAGTTTGGGACAACAGGGCCAAAATGTCACTTTCACAGTCCCAAAGTGCCATTTTCACAGTAAAAAGGCCTGGTTCACTTTTGCTTAGCTTAGTCTGTAACTTGAAAACTATGTACCGTATGGCCCTATAAACTGTGTTGGGATGAAAGCTAGCCACTTTGAGCAATGTGGGAAGTGCTGGGGCAGTTTGGGACAACAGGGCCAAAACCCTAACCCTAACCCTAACCCTTTCACAGTCCCAAAGTGCCATTTTCACAGTAAAAAAAAAAAGATTCATTTTGCTTAGCTTAGTCTGTAACTTGAAAACTATGTACCGTATGGCCCTATAAACTGTGTTGGGATGAAAGCTAGCCACTTTGAGCAATGTGGGAAGTGCTGGGGCAGTTTGGGACAACAGGGCCAAAACCCTAACCCTAACCCCAACCCTTTCACAGTCCCAAAGTGCCATTTTCACAGTAAAAAAAAAAAGATTCATTTTGCTTAGCTTAGTCTGTAACTTGAAAACTATGTACCGTATGGCCCTATAAACTGTGTTGGGATGAAAGCTAGCCACTTTGAGCAATGTGGGAAGTGCTGGGGCAGTTTGGGACAACAGGGCCAAAATGTCACTTTCACAGTCCCAAAGTGCCATTTTCACAGTAAAAAGGCCTGGTTCACTTTTGCTTAGCTTAGTCTGTAACTTGAAAACTATGTACCGTATGGCCCTATAAACTGCACTGTAACGAATAGGATGTAGAAATTACAGTTAGTTAATGGCAAAAAAGTTGCCAATTAATTAGTGTAGAATTACTTATAGTTACTGTAAAAAACAATTACAGTAAAGTACTGTATACATGTTTACAGGTTTTAACTGTACATTTTTTTTACAGTAAACTACTGTATACCCTTTTTACAGTTTGTTACTGTATATGCATTACTTTTGGTTATTGTAAAACAACAGCAATTAATTGTAAACCAATTTACAACATTATATTGTATTCTTTGAAATTACAGCTATTTACTGGCAACTTTTGTTGCCAATAAATAATTGTAAACCAATTTACTTTTGGTTATTGTAAAACAACAGCAATTAATTGTAAACCAATTTACAATATTATATTGTATTTTTTTTTAATTACAGCTATTTACTGGCAACTTTTGTTGCCAATAAATAACTGTAAATACTTCAACACAGTATGTTGCTGTAGAAAGTTTTTTACAGGTTATTTTACATGCAATTAGTGTTTAATCCAATTTATCAACATTGCATTAAATTCTCTTCAACCATTACATAAAACCCAGAGTCTGATATGCAATAAAACATTTATTAAAACATTACATTACAAGGTCACATCTCCCATTTTTTTCCATCCCCTAAAACAAACAATATAAAGTGCAAACTTTAAAAACATTTAAAAACAGCGATTCTGAACCTTTGGGCCTGGTCCCACTGATGGGCGGTCACTGATGTTTTGCCAATTACCGGTACGTGGCCACGTACCGGTAATTGGCAAAACACTAGGATTGTATTGATAATAATTAGAAAAATCTTAACAAATTTGAGGGGGCCCTGACCCAGAAAGTTTGAGAACCACTTATATTTAAAGGTTTAAAACATGAAAAAAATTATAATAATCTTGTTCCCCGACAAGATGATAACGTACATATAATGTACGATAATGTACACATTTTTTTACATCCATGATGTACCTCCAAACAATATGTAATTTGTCATCGTTTCCAATTCAGTGTTGCATCATCAGTCTAGTTTCCCTGTTCTACCAGAGGTGAATGAACAAAGAAGCTTGGCTAAACAAAAATGCCACTACTGTGATCAGTGTGGTAAACTTCCCTACAATGTCTAGACTTAAAACACACCAGAGAATTCACACTGGCGAGAAACCCTATGGATGTTATCAGTGGACAACACTTCTCTCAAATGTCAATCCTTAAATGCCTCACCGATTTAAAACTTGAACCGTCAGAGCCAATAATCAAGCCAGCAGCAGCTGATCTAGATCCAGACACAGCATTGACAGTGCCGTTAGCCACTGCCACTGCTTGTGGACTGGCACCCACAATCTAGGTCACACACTACTAGCCAGACTAGCTGAAAAACATTTAAGAAAAAAAAACAAAAAAAAACATTTTGTTCCCTGACAAGAAGAAAATGTACAACATTGCAGAACCATGTAAGTGTGAGAACACCGTGCAAAGCCAATTTGATCTGACTGAAATATAATCCAACATTAAAGTCTCTGCAGAGGTCAAAGTGCAAACCTGACAAAAATAAACAGAAATTCAAATCCCTGCAGAGATAAAAGTGCAACAAAGTCCAAAAAGGGGAACAGGCCTGGAAAACAAAAAATGCCTGGAAAAGGCATGGAACCAAACAAATTGAGGTAGACTCTTTAAAAACTCACAAGGGCAAGGCAAACAAGTCCGTTGAGGAGATGGCAGATGTCAAGTCAAATCAGGCAGTAGGTCAAAACCAGCAGGTATCCATGGAACTCATCGTTGGAACTCAACAACATCTGACAGGGCAAGGGAAAAAAAGAACAATATAAGTATTTGCTACTATTTCAGGTATCTACAGGGCTGAGGTTTGTGGACAGTTGTGTGAATTGGTGGGGCAGGTGAAAATGCGTGTGGACAGAAGATGACAGGTGTGGAGAGGTGAGGGGCAATAAAATGGCCTTGGGAGTAGTGACATCCAGAAACTGCCCTGTGATCCTCAGTTGACTTTCCCTTTTCTGCACAATGCCCAAGGTTTTGCATACGGTCTACTTACAAAGGACATACAGTTGGCACAAGAAATGACATCCAAAGAAGAAAATAAGTGGTCCTGGCTGCACACCCTATTAACTTACCAACAGTGTTAGGCAATATTATACTTGGAATCAAGAGTAATATCTTATATTACTTTTGTCCCCCCCACCCCCAAAAAAGGGATCGTACAACACAATCCGTTTAGTCAGCTTTTGTTGGAACTGAATCAAATTGTTTTGAATAATAATAAGAAGAGTCACCAATCAGCCAAAAAGGCTATAAAGCAGCAATCTCTCTTGACCTTTTAAATGAAATGTTTTCAAACGGTAAGGCCAAACAAATAATATGTGCCATTTTTTTTCCCAAAGTAATAATGGTATATTATTGTTTTGGCAGAGTAATACAGTACTCATTACTGGGTAAAGTGATAATATTACAGTAATATATTAGTAACTTGTTACTGCCCAACACTGCTTACTAAAGAAGTATTTTAAGAAAAATGTTTCGGTTGACTATGAAGGTCAGCTAATCAAAATGTTCTTAAAAACATTCTGGACCACATTTTCCCCCCCACTTCTGAACTCTGAATAAAATCAGAGCCTGGGATAGAGATCTAAAAACAAATAATACAACTCTACTGCTTTATATGTATAAAATATGACATAAGATAGCAAAGCAACATATTAAGATTCATATAGTGGGGAGAGAATGGTCCAAATTCTTTGCACATGACTTACACTTAAAGCCAAGTGAAGTCCTGCAATCGCTTCAGGAGGGAGGAGACAGGAGGACAGACCGAATTGTTCCTCTTCTCCCTCACCTTCCCACTTTTCTGGCTGAGCAGCTTCGTTGTTTTGGTGCCACTGCCATTGGTTGGGTTGATCCCAACGAAACACCTGCAATTACAAATCACACACACACTTTATGAAAAATGTGCACTCACAGAGCTCTACAAGAGAGCAGATCTTTCGAGTTACACAAGATAGTTCTACTTCAAGCTGAAAGTTACCTTTGGATGAATTCCAGGATGTAACAGGGGTGCTCTTGGTACACCAGGTTGAAATTGTAATAAGCAGAAAATAAAGTTGCAATTCCAGCCAGGAAGTTTGTTTGTGGAGCCACAACGACCCGACCCTCCATGCTCAGCATCCATTGGGTAGAACTTCACCTAAACATAGACACATGGTTTGCATTTTAATAGTTAATAGTTTCTGCTGCTTTCCACATAACAATTAGACTGTAAAACATGACCTCCATATTTATCTGCAATGCTTTTAAAAGTGTACACTACCTAAGATAATTAGACGTAGTGTGTCGGGAAGCTTCAATGTCCTTTCCACATCTGCTGCTGTTGCCAACACCTAAACGACAGAAACACAAATTACAAATATTTAGTCATTGCACCCGACCTCAACAGTTGAAGAGTACAGTTTACAGGTGTACAAGAGTAATATCATCTTTTTTACAACCAACCCACACATTTTGCATAAAATGGTATGAAGAGTAAGAACAAAACCGACTACTAAAAGTACAAATGAAAGTAAAATGAATACCAAAACAATAATAATATTGGGGTCCCGATTTTGATGGAGCACTAGTCATGTCTATGGATATTTAATGATGTAAAAAAAAAAAGAAAACTCAAAATCATGTGGCAGCCAAGTTGTGATATGTTTGTGCTATGATTTATAACAGCGACTACAGCTATAGATACTAGACCACACTTACAAACATGTCCAGATCTTAGATAGATGAATGTATGACCTGTATGAGCGGCTCTTACAGCTAGTTGAGATGCTAGGATTTCATAGCCATTACCAAATGTTTGTTTCTCTCCTGGTAGGAGATCAGCAAAGCTGCTGCAATGTTGCTTTACAATCCTCTTGGCCACTATATCACAATGAGATTTTTTGGGATTCTCAGTCAGCCTCATATCATCAACGTTAATTCGTACCTTTCTGTCTTTATCGGATGCACAACATCTGTTTGCGATACCAATAGGCATTCTGTGCCAAGGAACACAGAAGTTCTCAATCCAGTCATCTAAATGGACAGTCATTCTGGAGCTATTGCCACTGGCCCGACATGGCGTGCTGGAGGGTGAAAACGTAGCGATACTGTCCGAGCTGGGTTCTACAGGAATCAGTGTCATTGTCACTCGCTCTAAAAAAAAAAGGGGGGGGGGGATGGAACAGCTCAATAACTGCAAATAATAAAATCCTACCAGTTCAGTAAAATTAGCAACAAATGTGCATTAATGAATAACATATATACATTATGCGTCATGTACATAGCTTTACATTTTATGAAATTTGCATTTTTTGTTTGACATATTTCATAAACAAGACTAAGACATACCTTCAATTTTCCATGCATTGAGAAGCTTCCTACATTGACCAGGAGGGACTCCAGTTTATCCTCTGGTAGGCTAGGCAATACTGCTACCACAGCTTCCTTAATCTCTTCCTCAGGTGTCGCCATGTCAGTATCTGGGAGAGAGGGAGGATACATGTTAGTATCTGGGAGAGAGTGATGCAATATAATCACTTTTGTCCCATTGAGATCGTAACGCATTAGTGGATGATAATCAAGGAGGTCTTCTTGATTAACACACGTGTAGTTTGTATCCTGTTCTACTTCGGTCAGATTGTGAATACCCAAATCAGCCATCGCCACAGCCCGCTGCCTCTGTACAACAAAGTAGACAAAATCACTATGATAGATTTATAGTTAATCTCACCCATGTGAAGGCCCTCATCATCTTGTCCTAGACCTAGAACAACATGCATTTATTTTTTGTACTTTGTGCCTTTGAAAGTGACAGCTAAAAAGGGCAGTTTGGGTCATTACTGTGAAGTCTCATATGACGTGTAAAACCTGCTATACTTTTACTCTCATAGCCACAACGTTTACAGAGATACATTTCTGCTGGGCTCTGGTTTCACCTGAAAAATAGGTATTTTCACTCTTCTTCTCGTGTCAGGTCTTGGCACTGATGATCACTGCTCACTAGTCACTGCCAGCCAGGTGTTTTCTGTCAGCATCTGTAATAGTAGAAACATTATTATGTTGTGCATTACCTGCTTTTTAGTTACTCTACGCAAAACAATACAAACAAAGGCTTATGGCTTAACAAATCTGATTGCACACAAAAATCTGCAATGTTAATTTAATATATAACTTAACTGTACTGTAGGTACATTATTCACAGATAAAATAATTGCAGTCAAAACAAAATACCTGCCAATCATTCACTACATGGAGATTAATATTACAGTTTCCCTGTTATGAATAAGTATGTGCTAATTGCACATTCAACACAAACAAGAAACAAATGGGTTCATATTAAAGATAGCTGAGCACATGTTCAATTTCTAGCCTAAAACATCATTCATGACTTGGCCCACATTCAACACAAATGGCTTTTTTCATTAAATAAACTTGTGGATATAAAGTGGTTAACAGTGATGATACTGTAGTTAAGTAGAGCTACAGTGCATCACTTTCATTTGCAATACAAAAACGACAGTATTGTACGACTGGCTGGGACAACAAAGAAAAAGAAGCAAGAAAAAACGGAAAATAGGCGAATTTTAATGGTGGTTTTTGGATATTATCTCTGGAATGGAAAGTCCAATCGACTCAGTTTAAAATTAGTTGGATACGTGACTTTGTTGACTCCATAAACTAATTCAACTTACCAACTTGTCAGTAGATAGAAGCACGAAAGCACCCAGTGTAATCCCAGTTGCAGCAGCCCAGCACAGCAGTTGCACAGACGTTTTGTTTCCTCTCTGTTCAAAATGAATAAGCTCCGCCTTGTGTGTGATGCAACCGGATGCAGTCATATCTTGATGCAGTAATTCAATGTAGGAACTACAATGAAAGTAGTTCACTACATTATTTAAATGTAGAACCTACAGTGAAATAGTCTAGAGAGTGTAGGCATTTCTAGGAAATGTGGGCACTTAAAGGGGAATGCCACTTATTTTCAACATTTTACTATGTCATTAATATACCTTACAGTTGTTATGAAGCACATCTCAGTGACAATCACAATGATGTACTTTATAATTTTATTGATTTTTTTAGACCTCCAGTTCTAGCCAGGCAACACAGAATGGGCCGGGGTGGGGGTTTTCTTTATTAGGCAACACACAACAACTCATAGTAAAATGTTGAAAATGATCTGGGCACCCCAATATAAAATTTGCTATTTTGGCCAAATGTAAAACATATAGGCCTATACTGTATATATTTTGAAAATGATTTAAAGTATACAGAATATACGCAGACAGGCAGACAGACAGACAGACAGACAGACAGACAGACAGGCAGGCAGGCAGGCAGGCAGGCAGGCAGGCAGGCAGGCAGACAGACAGACAGACAGACAGACAGACAGACAGACAGACAGACAGGCAGGCAGGCAGGCAGGCAGACAGACAGACAGACAGACAGACAGACAGACAGGCAGGCAGGCAGGCAGACAGACAGACAGACAGAGAGGCAGGCAGGCAGACAGACAGACAGACAGACAGGCAGGCAGGCAGGCAGGCAGACAGGTTGACCTTTGAAAACTCTGATTGCGGCCTTGCATTAAAAATCAATAAAATATTTTTAAAAAATCCTTTCTTTACAAAAGAGACTATTTCTGAATGTTTGAATCATGCCGAATCCAATGAAAGTGGTCTCGTAGCTCTAGTGCACTCCTAACTTGCCACCAAATCAAAAGAGACACGTTTTTTCAGCCCCAAAAGCTCAAATAATTTATTTATTTTCCAAACACCACTTCTTCTAACTCACTTTTTCATGCTGGATTCAATGGAATTGGTCCCGTTGAAAGAAAATGTTTAGTTATTTGTCTAACCTCTTTAAGGCTTCTAAGTCAAAAACCGTTTGATATTACGGGCCCATCTTTTAGTATGTTATATAGCTTGTCAGGACGAACAATCTGATATGTGTTTCCTGGCACACAGACTTACGGTTCTCTTAATTGGCTAGTTAATTGGTTAGTTTTCAACGCGCGATAGCTCGAGAACGATAGGTCCGTCAGCCAAGTAATTGACATGGGCGTGTTCAGCTTTCCGAGATCAACGCTCTGATATGTCCGTTATTCTCGTGCGACCCCCGTAGCAAGATTTCTCCAACTCTGATCTGTAATCCGGAAGCCTTATAGACCCAGTGAACCTTACTGTGTATTGACTGGTGAAATGCTAAACCTAAATTTGAGAACCACACATCCGTGCGCAGGGAGACACATATCAGCGCGTTCGTCTTATCGATAGCTATGCGTGGATGCAAAGCACTTCCATTTTCGACCTTTGTGGGAGGAGCTATCGCGCGTCAAAGTCTAACTCTAGGGTTAGGAACCACACGACCGTGTGTGGCGAAACACATATCAGATTGTTCGTCCTGACAAGCTATATAACATACTAAAAGATGGGCCCGTAATATCGAACGGTTTTTGACTTAGAAGCCTTAAAGAGGTTAGACAAATAACGAAACATTTTCAAACATTTTCAACACTTTCATTGGATTCGGCATGCTTTAAACATTCAGAAATAGTCTCTTTTGTAAAGAAAGGAATTTTTTTGAATATTTTATAGATTTTTAGAAGCGGAGGCCTCAAATGAATTTGTCTTTGGTTATACAATGCATACATGTATTGCAATTACATTTAAATATTGTAAAATGACAGAACAATAGGTTACTGTACATCTATTGTAGAAATTACAGAAATCGGTTGTAAAGCTACGTTATACAATAAGAACACAACTGACTGTAATCTTTACAATAAGTTACTGTGGGAAAATGCAATAAGTTTCTGTAATGATTATTTTCCCATAATGCATTGCAAAATACAGTTAAACATTGTAAAATGACCCAACAATAAGTTACTGTACATTTTTATTGTAGAATTTACACCAATTCGATACAGTGTGTGTTGGGATGAAAGCTAGCCACTTTGAGCAATGTGGGAAGTGCTGGGGCAGTTTGGGACAACAGGGCCAAAACCCTAACCCTAACCCTAACCCTTTCACAGTCCCAAAGTGCCATTTTCACAGTAAAAAAAAAAAGATTCATTTTGCTTAGCTTAGTCTGTAACTTGAAAACTATGTACCGTATGGCCCTATAAACTGTGTTGGGATGAAAGCTAGCCACTTTGAGCAATGTGGGAAGTGCTGGGGCAGTTTGGGACAACAGGGCCAAAATGTCACTTTCACAGTCCCAAAGTGCCATTTTCACAGTAAAAAGGCCTGGTTCACTTTTGCTTAGCTTAGTCTGTAACTTGAAAACTATGTACCGTATGGCCCTATAAACTGTGTTGGGATGAAAGCTAGCCACTTTGAGCAATGTGGGAAGTGCTGGGGCAGTTTGGGACAACAGGGCCAAAATGTCACTTTCACAGTCCCAAAGTGCCGTTTTCACAGTAAAAAGGCCTGGTTCACTTTTGCTTAGCTTAGTCTGTAACTTGAAAACTATGTACCGTATGGCCCTATAAACTGTGTTGGGATGAAAGCTAGCCACTTTGAGCAATGTGGGAAGTGCTGGGGCAGTTTGGGACAACAGGGCCAAAATGTCACTTTCACAACCCCAAAGTGCCGTTTTCACAGTAAAAAGGCCTGGTTCACTTTTGCTTAGCTTAGTCTGTAACTTGAAAACTATGTACCGTATGGCCCTATAAACTGTGTTGGGATGAAAGCTAGCCACTTTGAGCAATGTGGGAAGTGCTGGGGCAGTTTGGGACAACAGGGCCAAAACCCTAACCCTAACCCTAACCCTTTCACAGTCCCAAAGTGCCATTTTCACAGTAAAAAAAAAAAGATTCATTTTGCTTAGCTTAGTCTGTAACTTGAAAACTATGTACCGTATGGCCCTATAAACTGTGTTGGGATGAAAGCTAGCCACTTTGAGCAATGTGGGAAGTGCTGGGGCAGTTTGGGACAACAGGGCCAAAATGTCACTTTCACAGTCCCAAAGTGCCATTTTCACAGTAAAAAGGCCTGGTTCACTTTTGCTTAGCTTAGTCTGTAACTTGAAAACTATGTACCGTATGGCCCTATAAACTGTGTTGGGATGAAAGCTAGCCACTTTGAGCAATGTGGGAAGTGCTGGGGCAGTTTGGGACAACAGGGCCAAAATGTCACTTTCACAGTCCCAAAGTGCCGTTTTCACAGTAAAAAGGCCTGGTTCACTTTTGCTTAGCTTAGTCTGTAACTTGAAAACTATGTACCGTATGGCCCTATAAACTGTGTTGGGATGAAAGCTAGCCACTTTGAGCAATGTGGGAAGTGCTGGGGCAGTTTGGGACAACAGGGCCAAAACCCTAACCCTAACCCTAACCCTTTCACAGTCCCAAAGTGCCATTTTCACAGTAAAAAAAAAAAGATTCATTTTGCTTAGCTTAGTCTGTAACTTGAAAACTATGTACCGTATGGCCCTATAAACTGTGTTGGGATGAAAGCTAGCCACTTTGAGCAATGTGGGAAGTGCTGGGGCAGTTTGGGACAACAGGGCCAAAATGTCACTTTCACAGTCCCAAAGTGCCATTTTCACAGTAAAAAGGCCTGGTTCACTTTTGCTTAGCTTAGTCTGTAACTTGAAAACTATGTACCGTATGGCCCTATAAACTGTGTTGGGATGAAAGCTAGCCACTTTGAGCAATGTGGGAAGTGCTGGGGCAGTTTGGGACAACAGGGCCAAAACCCTAACCCTAACCCTAACCCTTTCACAGTCCCAAAGTGCCATTTTCACAGTAAAAAAAAAAAGATTCATTTTGCTTAGCTTAGTCTGTAACTTGAAAACTATGTACCGTATGGCCCTATAAACTGTGTTGGGATGAAAGCTAGCCACTTTGAGCAATGTGGGAAGTGCTGGGGCAGTTTGGGACAACAGGGCCAAAACCCTAACCCTAACCCCAACCCTTTCACAGTCCCAAAGTGCCATTTTCACAGTAAAAAAAAAAAGATTAATTTTGCTTAGCTTAGTCTGTAACTTGAAAACTATGTACCGTATGGCCCTATAAACTGTGTTGGGATGAAAGCTAGCCACTTTGAGCAATGTGGGAAGTGCTGGGGCAGTTTGGGACAACAGGGCCAAAATGTCACTTTCACAGTCCCAAAGTGCCATTTTCACAGTAAAAAGGCCTGGTTCACTTTTGCTTAGCTTAGTCTGTAACTTGAAAACTATGTACCGTATGGCCCTATAAACTGTGTTGGGATGAAAGCTAGCCACTTTGAGCAATGTGGGAAGTGCTGGGGCAGTTTGGGACAACAGGGCCAAAACCCTAACCCTAACCCTAACCCTTTCACAGTCCCAAAGTGCCATTTTCACAGTAAAAAAAAAAAGATTAATTTTGCTTAGCTTAGTCTGTAACTTGAAAACTACGTACCGTATGGCCCTATAAACTGTGTTGGGATGAAAGCTAGCCACTTTGAGCAATGTGGGAAGTGCTGGGGCAGTTTGGGACAACAGGGCCAAAATGTCACTTTCACAGTCCCAAAGTGCCATTTTCACAGTAAAAAGGCCTGGTTCACTTTTGCTTAGCTTAGTCTGTAACTTGAAAACTATGTACCGTATGGCCCTATAAACTGTGTTGGGATGAAAGCTAGCCACTTTGAGCAATGTGGGAAGTGCTGGGGCAGTTTGGGACAACAGGGCCAAAATGTCACTTTCACAGTCCCAAAGTGCCATTTTCACAGTAAAAAGGCCTGGTTCACTTTTGCTTAGCTTAGTCTGTAACTTGAAAACTATGTACCGTATGGCCCTATAAACTGTGTTGGGATGAAAGCTAGCCACTTTGAGCAATGTGGGAAGTGCTGGGGCAGTTTGGGACAACAGGGCCAAAACCCTAACCCTAACCCTAACCCTTTCACAGTCCCAAAGTGCCATTTTCACAGTAAAAAAAAAAAGATTAATTTTGCTTAGCTTAGTCTGTAACTTGAAAACTATGTACCGTATGGCCCTATAAACTGTGTTGGGATGAAAGCTAGCCACTTTGAGCAATGTGGGAAGTGCTGGGGCAGTTTGGGACAACAGGGCCAAAATGTCACTTTCACAGTCCCAAAGTGCCATTTTCACAGTAAAAAGGCCTGGTTCACTTTTGCTTAGCTTAGTCTGTAACTTGAAAACTATGTACCGTATGGCCCTATAAACTGTGTTGGGATGAAAGCTAGCCACTTTGAGCAATGTGGGAAGTGCTGGGGCAGTTTGGGACAACAGGGCCAAAACCCTAACCCTAACCCTAACCCTTTCACAGTCCCAAAGTGCCATTTTCACAGTAAAAAAAAAAAGATTCATTTTGCTTAGCTTAGTCTGTAACTTGAAAACTATGTACCGTATGGCCCTATAAACTGTGTTGGGATGAAAGCTAGCCACTTTGAGCAATGTGGGAAGTGCTGGGGCAGTTTGGGACAACAGGGCCAAAATGTCACTTTCACAGTCCCAAAGTGCCATTTTCACAGTAAAAAGGCCTGGTTCACTTTTGCTTAGCTTAGTCTGTAACTTGAAAACTATGTACCGTATGGCCCTATAAACTGTGTTGGGATGAAAGCTAGCCACTTTGAGCAATGTGGGAAGTGCTGGGGCAGTTTGGGACAACAGGGCCAAAACCCTAACCCTAACCCTAACCCTTTCACAGTCCCAAAGTGCCATTTTCACAGTAAAAAAAAAAAGATTCATTTTGCTTAGCTTAGTCTGTAACTTGAAAACTATGTACCGTATGGCCCTATAAACTGTGTTGGGATGAAAGCTAGCCACTTTGAGCAATGTGGGAAGTGCTGGGGCAGTTTGGGACAACAGGGCCAAAATGTCACTTTCACAGTCCCAAAGTGCCATTTTCACAGTAAAAAGGCCTGGTTCACTTTTGCTTAGCTTAGTCTGTAACTTGAAAACTATGTACCGTATGGCCCTATAAACTGTGTTGGGATGAAAGCTAGCCACTTTGAGCAATGTGGGAAGTGCTGGGGCAGTTTGGGACAACAGGGCCAAAACCCTAACCCTAACCCTAACCCTTTCACAGTCCCAAAGTGCCATTTTCACAGTAAAAAAAAAAAGATTCATTTTGCTTAGCTTAGTCTGTAACTTGAAAACTATGTACCGTATGGCCCTATAAACTGTGTTGGGATGAAAGCTAGCCACTTTGAGCAATGTGGGAAGTGCTGGGGCAGTTTGGGACAACAGGGCCAAAACCCTAACCCTAACCCCAACCCTTTCACAGTCCCAAAGTGCCATTTTCACAGTAAAAAAAAAAAGATTCATTTTGCTTAGCTTAGTCTGTAACTTGAAAACTATGTACCGTATGGCCCTATAAACTGTGTTGGGATGAAAGCTAGCCACTTTGAGCAATGTGGGAAGTGCTGGGGCAGTTTGGGACAACAGGGCCAAAATGTCACTTTCACAGTCCCAAAGTGCCATTTTCACAGTAAAAAGGCCTGGTTCACTTTTGCTTAGCTTAGTCTGTAACTTGAAAACTATGTACCGTATGGCCCTATAAACTGTGTTGGGATGAAAGCTAGCCACTTTGAGCAATGTGGGAAGTGCTGGGGCAGTTTGGGACAACAGGGCCAAAACCCTAACCCTAACCCCAACCCTTTCACAGTCCCAAAGTGCCATTTTCACAGTAAAAAAAAAAGATTCATTTTGCTTAGCTTAGTCTGTAACTTGAAAACTATGTACCGTATGGCCCTATAAACTGTGTTGGGATGAAAGCTAGCCACTTTGAGCAATGTGGGAAGTGCTGGGGCAGTTTGGGACAACAGGGCCAAAACCCTAACCCTAACCCCAACCCTTTCACAGTCCCAAAGTGCCATTTTCACAGTAAAAAAAAAAAGATTCATTTTGCTTAGCTTAGTCTGTAACTTGAAAACTATGTACCGTATGGCCCTATAAACTGTGTTGGGATGAAAGCTAGCCACTTTGAGCAATGTGGGAAGTGCTGGGGCAGTTTGGGACAACAGGGCCAAAATGTCACTTTCACAGTCCCAAAGTGCCATTTTCACAGTAAAAAGGCCTGGTTCACTTTTGCTTAGCTTAGTCTGTAACTTGAAAACTATGTACCGTATGGCCCTATAAACTGTGTTGGGATGAAAGCTAGCCACTTTGAGCAATGTGGGAAGTGCTGGGGCAGTTTGGGACAACAGGGCCAAAATGTCACTTTCACAGTCCCAAAGTGCCATTTTCACAGTAAAAAGGCCTGGTTCACTTTTGCTTAGCTTAGTCTGTAACTTGAAAACTATGTACCGTATGGCCCTATAAACTGTGTTGGGATGAAAGCTAGCCACTTTGAGCAATGTGGGAAGTGCTGGGGCAGTTTGGGACAACAGGGCCAAAACCCTAACCCTAACCCCAACCCTTTCACAGTCCCAAAGTGCCATTTTCACAGTAAAAAAAAAAAGATTAATTTTGCTTAGCTTAGTCTGTAACTTGAAAACTATGTACCGTATGGCCCTATAAACTGTGTTGGGATGAAAGCTAGCCACTTTGAGCAATGTGGGAAGTGCTGGGGCAGTTTGGGACAACAGGGCCAAAATGTCACTTTCACAGTCCCAAAGTGCCATTTTCACAGTAAAAAGGCCTGGTTCACTTTTGCTTAGCTTAGTCTGTAACTTGAAAACTATGTACCGTATGGCCCTATAAACTGTGTTGGGATGAAAGCTAGCCACTTTGAGCAATGTGGGAAGTGCTGGGGCAGTTTGGGACAACAGGGCCAAAACCCTAACCCTAACCCTAACCCTTTCACAGTCCCAAAGTGCCATTTTCACAGTAAAAAAAAAAAGATTCATTTTGCTTAGCTTAGTCTGTAACTTGAAAACTATGTACCGTATGGCCCTATAAACTGTGTTGGGATGAAAGCTAGCCACTTTGAGCAATGTGGGAAGTGCTGGGGCAGTTTGGGACAACAGGGCCAAAACCCTAACCCTAACCCCAACCCTTTCACAGTCCCAAAGTGCCATTTTCACAGTAAAAAAAAAAAGATTAATTTTGCTTAGCTTAGTCTGTAACTTGAAAACTATGTACCGTATGGCCCTATAAACTGTGTTGGGATGAAAGCTAGCCACTTTGAGCAATGTGGGAAGTGCTGGGGCAGTTTGGGACAACAGGGCCAAAATGTCACTTTCACAGTCCCAAAGTGCCATTTTCACAGTAAAAAGGCCTGGTTCACTTTTGCTTAGCTTAGTCTGTAACTTGAAAACTATGTACCGTATGGCCCTATAAACTGTGTTGGGATGAAAGCTAGCCACTTTGAGCAATGTGGGAAGTGCTGGGGCAGTTTGGGACAACAGGGCCAAAACCCTAACCCTAACCCTAACCCTTTCACAGTCCCAAAGTGCCATTTTCACAGTAAAAAAAAAAAGATTCATTTTGCTTAGCTTAGTCTGTAACTTGAAAACTATGTACCGTATGGCCCTATAAACTGTGTTGGGATGAAAGCTAGCCACTTTGAGCAATGTGGGAAGTGCTGGGGCAGTTTGGGACAACAGGGCCAAAATGTCACTTTCACAGTCCCAAAGTGCCATTTTCACAGTAAAAAGGCCTGGTTCACTTTTGCTTAGCTTAGTCTGTAACTTGAAAACTATGTACCGTATGGCCCTATAAACTGTGTTGGGATGAAAGCTAGCCACTTTGAGCAATGTGGGAAGTGCTGGGGCAGTTTGGGACAACAGGGCCAAAACCCTAACCCTAACCCTAACCCTTTCACAGTCCCAAAGTGCCATTTTCACAGTAAAAAAAAAAAGATTCATTTTGCTTAGCTTAGTCTGTAACTTGAAAACTATGTACCGTATGGCCCTATAAACTGTGTTGGGATGAAAGCTAGCCACTTTGAGCAATGTGGGAAGTGCTGGGGCAGTTTGGGACAACAGGGCCAAAACCCTAACCCTAACCCCAACCCTTTCACAGTCCCAAAGTGCCATTTTCACAGTAAAAAAAAAAGATTCATTTTGCTTAGCTTAGTCTGTAACTTGAAAACTATGTACCGTATGGCCCTATAAACTGTGTTGGGATGAAAGCTAGCCACTTTGAGCAATGTGGGAAGTGCTGGGGCAGTTTGGGACAACAGGGCCAAAACCCTAACCCTAACCCCAACCCTTTCACAGTCCCAAAGTGCCATTTTCACAGTAAAAAAAAAAAGATTCATTTTGCTTAGCTTAGTCTGTAACTTGAAAACTATGTACCGTATGGCCCTATAAACTGTGTTGGGATGAAAGCTAGCCACTTTGAGCAATGTGGGAAGTGCTGGGGCAGTTTGGGACAACAGGGCCAAAACCCTAACCCTAACCCCAACCCTTTCACAGTCCCAAAGTGCCATTTTCACAGTAAAAAAAAAAAGATTCATTTTGCTTAGCTTAGTCTGTAACTTGAAAACTATGTACCGTATGGCCCTATAAACTGTGTTGGGATGAAAGCTAGCCACTTTGAGCAATGTGGGAAGTGCTGGGGCAGTTTGGGACAACAGGGCCAAAATGTCACTTTCACAGTCCCAAAGTGCCATTTTCACAGTAAAAAGGCCTGGTTCACTTTTGCTTAGCTTAGTCTGTAACTTGAAAACTATGTACCGTATGGCCCTATAAACTGTGTTGGGATGAAAGCTAGCCACTTTGAGCAATGTGGGAAGTGCTGGGGCAGTTTGGGACAACAGGGCCAAAACCCTAACCCTAACCCTAACCCTTTCACAGTCCCAAAGTGCCATTTTCACAGTAAAAAAAAAAAGATTCATTTTGCTTAGCTTAGTCTGTAACTTGAAAACTATGTACCGTATGGCCCTATAAACTGTGTTGGGATGAAAGCTAGCCACTTTGAGCAATGTGGGAAGTGCTGGGGCAGTTTGGGACAACAGGGCCAAAATGTCACTTTCACAGTCCCAAAGTGCCATTTTCACAGTAAAAAGGCCTGGTTCACTTTTGCTTAACTTAGTCTGTAACTTGAAAACTATGTACCGTATGGCCCTATAAACTGTGTTGGGATGAAAGCTAGCCACTTTGAGCAATGTGGGAAGTGCTGGGGCAGTTTGGGACAACAGGGCCAAAACCCTAACCCTAACCCTAACCCTTTCACAGTCCGAAAGTGCCATTTTCACAGTAAAAAAAAAAAGATTCATTTTGCTTAGCTTAGTCTGTAACTTGAAAACTATGTACCGTATGGCCCTATAAACTGTGTTGGGATGAAAGCTAGCCACTTTGAGCAATGTGGGAAGTGCTGGGGCAGTTTGGGACAACAGGGCCAAAATGTCACTTTCACAGTCCCAAAGTGTCATTTTCACAGTAAAAAGGCCTGGTTCACTTTTGCTTAGCTTAGTCTGTAACTTGAAAACTATGTACCGTATGGCCCTATAAACTGTGTTGGGATGAAAGCTAGCCACTTTGAGCAATGTGGGAAGTGCTGGGGCAGTTTGGGACAACAGGGCCAAAACCCTAACCCTAACCCCAACCCTTTCACAGTCCCAAAGTGCCATTTTCACAGTAAAAAAAAAAAGATTCATTTTGCTTAGCTTAGTCTGTAACTTGAAAACTATGTACCGTATGGCCCTATAAACTGTGTTGGGATGAAAGCTAGCCACTTTGAGCAATGTGGGAAGTGCTGGGGCAGTTTGGGACAACAGGGCCAAAACCCTAACCCTAACCCCAACCCTTTCACAGTCCCAAAGTGCCATTTTCACAGTAAAAAAAAAAAGATTCATTTTGCTTAGCTTAGTCTGTAACTTGAAAACTATGTACCGTATGGCCCTATAAACTGTGTTGGGATGAAAGCTAGCCACTTTGAGCAATGTGGGAAGTGCTGGGGCAGTTTGGGACAACAGGGCCAAAACCCTAACCCTAACCCCAACCCTTTCACAGTCCCAAAGTGCCATTTTCACAGTAAAAAAAAAAAGATTCATTTTGCTTAGCTTAGTCTGTAACTTGAAAACTATGTACCGTATGGCCCTATAAACTGTGTTGGGATGAAAGCTAGCCACTTTGAGCAATGTGGGAAGTGCTGGGGCAGTTTGGGACAACAGGGCCAAAATGTCACTTTCACAGTCCCAAAGTGCCATTTTCACAGTAAAAAGGCCTGGTTCACTTTTGCTTAGCTTAGTCTGTAACTTGAAAACTATGTACCGTATGGCCCTATAAACTGTGTTGGGATGAAAGCTAGCCACTTTGAGCAATGTGGGAAGTGCTGGGGCAGTTTGGGACAACAGGGCCAAAACCCTAACCCTAACCCTAACCCTTTCACAGTCCCAAAGTGCCATTTTCACAGTAAAAAAAAAAAGATTCATTTTGCTTAGCTTAGTCTGTAACTTGAAAACTATGTACCGTATGGCCCTATAAACTGTGTTGGGATGAAAGCTAGCCACTTTGAGCAATGTGGGAAGTGCTGGGGCAGTTTGGGACAACAGGGCCAAAATGTCACTTTCACAGTCCCAAAGTGCCATTTTCACAGTAAAAAGGCCTGGTTCACTTTTGCTTAACTTAGTCTGTAACTTGAAAACTATGTACCGTATGGCCCTATAAACTGTGTTGGGATGAAAGCTAGCCACTTTGAGCAATGTGGGAAGTGCTGGGGCAGTTTGGGACAACAGGGCCAAAACCCTAACCCTAACCCTAACCCTTTCACAGTCCGAAAGTGCCATTTTCACAGTAAAAAAAAAAAGATTCATTTTGCTTAGCTTAGTCTGTAACTTGAAAACTATGTACCGTATGGCCCTATAAACTGTGTTGGGATGAAAGCTAGCCACTTTGAGCAATGTGGGAAGTGCTGGGGCAGTTTGGGACAACAGGGCCAAAATGTCACTTTCACAGTCCCAAAGTGTCATTTTCACAGTAAAAAGGCCTGGTTCACTTTTGCTTAGCTTAGTCTGTAACTTGAAAACTATGTACCGTATGGCCCTATAAACTGTGTTGGGATGAAAGCTAGCCACTTTGAGCAATGTGGGAAGTGCTGGGGCAGTTTGGGACAACAGGGCCAAAACCCTAACCCTAACCCTAACCCTTTCACAGTCCCAAAGTGCCATTTTCACAGTAAAAAAAAAAAGATTCATTTTGCTTAGCTTAGTCTGTAACTTGAAAACTATGTACCGTATGGCCCTATAAACTGTGTTGGGATGAAAGCTAGCCACTTTGAGCAATGTGGGAAGTGCTGGGGCAGTTTGGGACAACAGGGCCAAAACCCTAACCCTAACCCCAACCCTTTCACAGTCCCAAAGTGCCATTTTCACAGTAAAAAAAAAAAGATTCATTTTGCTTAGCTTAGTCTGTAACTTGAAAACTATGTACCGTATGGCCCTATAAACTGTGTTGGGATGAAAGCTAGCCACTTTGAGCAATGTGGGAAGTGCTGGGGCAGTTTGGGACAACAGGGCCAAAATGTCACTTTCACAGTCCCAAAGTGCCATTTTCACAGTAAAAAGGCCTGGTTCACTTTTGCTTAGCTTAGTCTGTAACTTGAAAACTATGTACCGTATGGCCCTATAAACTGTGTTGGGATGAAAGCTAGCCACTTTGAGCAATGTGGGAAGTGCTGGGGCAGTTTGGGACAACAGGGCCAAAACCCTAACCCTAACCCCAACCCTTTCACAGTCCCAAAGTGCCATTTTCACAGTAAAAAAAAAAAGATTCATTTTGCTTAGCTTAGTCTGTAACTTGAAAACTATGTACCGTATGGCCCTATAAACTGTGTTGGGATGAAAGCTAGCCACTTTGAGCAATGTGGGAAGTGCTGGGGCAGTTTGGGACAACAGGGCCAAAATGTCACTTTCACAGTCCCAAAGTGCCATTTTCACAGTAAAAAGGCCTGGTTCACTTTTGCTTAGCTTAGTCTGTAACTTGAAAACTATGTACCGTATGGCCCTATAAACTGTGTTGGGATGAAAGCTAGCCACTTTGAGCAATGTGGGAAGTGCTGGGGCAGTTTGGGACAACAGGGCCAAAACCCTTACCCTAACCCCAACCCTTTCACAGTCCCAAAGTGCCATTTTTACAGTAAAAAAAAAAAGATTCATTTTGCTTAGCTTAGTCTGTAACTTGAAAACTATGTACCGTATGGCCCTATAAACTGTGTTGGGATGAAAGCTAGCCACTTTGAGCAATGTGGGAAGTGCTGGGGCAGTTTGGGACAACAGGGCCAAAACCCTAACCCTAACCCCAACCCTTTCACAGTCCCAAAGTGCCATTTTCACAGTAAAAAAAAAAAGATTCATTTTGCTTAGCTTAGTCTGTAACTTGAAAACTATGTACCGTATGGCCCTATAAACTGTGTTGGGATGAAAGCTAGCCACTTTGAGCAATGTGGGAAGTGCTGGGGCAGTTTGGGACAACAGGGCCAAAATGTCACTTTCACAGTCCCAAAGTGCCATTTTCACAGTAAAAAGGCCTGGTTCACTTTTGCTTAGCTTAGTCTGTAACTTGAAAACTATGTACCGTATGGCCCTATAAACTGTGTTGGGATGAAAGCTAGCCACTTTGAGCAATGTGGGAAGTGCTGGGGCAGTTTGGGACAACAGGGCCAAAATGTCACTTTCACAGTCCCAAAGTGCCATTTTCACAGTAAAAAGGCCTGGTTCACTTTTGCTTAGCTTAGTCTGTAACTTGAAAACTATGTACCGTATGGCCCTATAAACTGTGTTGGGATGAAAGCTAGCCACTTTGAGCAATGTGGGAAGTGCTGGGGCAGTTTGGGACAACAGGGCCAAAACCCTAACCCTAACCCTAACCCTTTCACAGTCCCAAAGTGCCATTTTCACAGTAAAAAAAAAAAGATTCATTTTGCTTAGCTTAGTCTGTAACTTGAAAACTATGTACCGTATGGCCCTATAAACTGTGTTGGGATGAAAGCTAGCCACTTTGAGCAATGTGGGAAGTGCTGGGGCAGTTTGGGACAACAGGGCCAAAACCCTAACCCTAACCCCAACCCTTTCACAGTCCCAAAGTGCCATTTTCACAGTAAAAAAAAAAAGATTAATTTTGCTTAGCTTAGTCTGTAACTTGAAAACTATGTACCGTATGGCCCTATAAACTGTGTTGGGATGAAAGCTAGCCACTTTGAGCAATGTGGGAAGTGCTGGGGCAGTTTGGGACAACAGGGCCAAAATGTCACTTTCACAGTCCCAAAGTGCCATTTTCACAGTAAAAAGGCCTGGTTCACTTTTGCTTAGCTTAGTCTGTAACTTGAAAACTATGTACCGTATGGCCCTATAAACTGTGTTGGGATGAAAGCTAGCCACTTTGAGCAATGTGGGAAGTGCTGGGGCAGTTTGGGACAACAGGGCCAAAACCCTAACCCTAACCCTAACCCTTTCACAGTCCCAAAGTGCCATTTTCACAGTAAAAAAAAAAAAGATTCATTTTGCTTAGCTTAGTCTGTAACTTGAAAACTATGTACCGTATGGCCCTATAAACTGTAAAAAGATATTTGCTAGCTTGGTACTGTGAAAGTGACATTTGGCCCCGTTGCATTCCCTGTGTGGTGCCAAACTGCCCCAGCTCTTGCAGCAATGCTCGAACGTGCTGACTTTCAGTCCAACACAGTTAAGGCCATACGTACATAGTTTCAAGTTACAGACTAAGCTAAGCAAAATGAATCTTTTTGTTGTTAACTGGTGAAAGATGGCACTTTGGACTGTGAAAGTGGGTAGTGTAGGGTTAGGGTTTGGCCCTGGCCCAAACTGCCCAGCACTTCCACATTGCTCAAAGTGCCATTTTCACAGTAAAAAGGCCTGGTTCACTTTTGCTTAGCTTAGTCTGTAACTTGAAAACTATGTACCGTATGGCCCTATAAACTGTGTTGGGATGAAAGCTAGCCACTTTGAGCAATGTGGGAAGTGCTGGGGCAGTTTGGGACAACAGGGCCAAAACCCTAACCCTAACCCTAACCCTTTCACAGTCCCAAAGTGCCATTTTCACAGTAAAAAAAAAAAGATTCATTTTGCTTAGCTTAGTCTGTAACTTGAAAACTATGTACCGTATGGCCCTATAAACTGTGTTGGGATGAAAGCTAGCCACTTTGAGCAATGTGGGAAGTGCTGGGGCAGTTTGGGACAACAGGGCCAAAATGTCACTTTCACAGTCCCAAAGTGCCATTTTCACAGTAAAAAGGCCTGGTTCACTTTTGCTTAGCTTAGTCTGTAACTTGAAAACTATGTACCGTATGGCCCTATAAACTGTGTTGGGATGAAAGCTAGCCACTTTGAGCAATGTGGGAAGTGCTGGGGCAGTTTGGGACAACAGGGCCAAAACCCTAACCCTAACCCTAACCCTTTCACATTCCCAAAGTGCCATTTTCACAGTAAAAAAAAAAAGATTCATTTTGCTTAGCTTAGTCTGTAACTTGAAAACTATGTACCGTATGGCCCTATAAACTGTGTTGGGATGAAAGCTAGCCACTTTGAGCAATGTGGGAAGTGCTGGGGCAGTTTGGGACAACAGGGCCAAAACCCTAACCCTAACCCCAACCCTTTCACAGTCCCAAAGTGCCATTTTCACAGTAAAAAAAAAAAGATTCATTTTGCTTAGCTTAGTCTGTAACTTGAAAACTATGTACCGTATGGCCCTATAAACTGTGTTGGGATGAAAGCTAGCCACTTTGAGCAATGTGGGAAGTGCTGGGGCAGTTTGGGACAACAGGGCCAAAACCCTAACCCTAACCCCAACCCTTTCACAGTCCCAAAGTGCCATTTTCACAGTAAAAAAAAAAAGATTCATTTTGCTTAGCTTAGTCTGTAACTTGAAAACTATGTACCGTATGGCCCTATAAACTGTGTTGGGATGAAAGCTAGCCACTTTGAGCAATGTGGGAAGTGCTGGGGCAGTTTGGGACAACAGGGCCAAAATGTCACTTTCACAGTCCCAAAGTGCCATTTTCACAGTAAAAAGGCCTGGTTCACTTTTGCTTAGCTTAGTCTGTAACTTGAAAACTATGTACCGTATGGCCCTATAAACTGTGTTGGGATGAAAGCTAGCCACTTTGAGCAATGTGGGAAGTGCTGGGGCAGTTTGGGACAACAGGGCCAAAACCCTAACCCTAACCCTAACCCTTTCACAGTCCCAAAGTGCCATTTTCACAGTAAAAAAAAAAAGATTCATTTTGCTTAGCTTAGTCTGTAACTTGAAAACTATGTACCGTATGGCCCTATAAACTGTGTTGGGATGAAAGCTAGCCACTTTGAGCAATGTGGGAAGTGCTGGGGCAGTTTGGGACAACAGGGCCAAAATGTCACTTTCACAGTCCCAAAGTGCCATTTTCACAGTAAAAAGGCCTGGTTCACTTTTGCTTAGCTTAGTCTGTAACTTGAAAACTATGTACCGTATGGCCCTATAAACTGTGTTGGGATGAAAGCTAGCCACTTTGAGCAATGTGGGAAGTGCTGGGGCAGTTTGGGACAACAGGGCCAAAACCCTAACCCTAACCCTAACCCTTTCACATTCCCAAAGTGCCATTTTCACAGTAAAAAAAAAAAGATTCATTTTGCTTAGCTTAGTCTGTAACTTGAAAACTATGTACCGTATGGCCCTATAAACTGTGTTGGGATGAAAGCTAGCCACTTTGAGCAATGTGGGAAGTGCTGGGGCAGTTTGGGACAACAGGGCCAAAACCCTAACCCTAACCCCAACCCTTTCACAGTCCCAAAGTGCCATTTTCACAGTAAAAAAAAAAAGATTCATTTTGCTTAGCTTAGTCTGTAACTTGAAAACTATGTACCGTATGGCCCTATAAACTGTGTTGGGATGAAAGCTAGCCACTTTGAGCAATGTGGGAAGTGCTGGGGCAGTTTGGGACAACAGGGCCAAAACCCTAACCCTAACCCCAACCCTTTCACAGTCCCAAAGTGCCATTTTCACAGTAAAAAAAAAAAGATTCATTTTGCTTAGCTTAGTCTGTAACTTGAAAACTATGTACCGTATGGCCCTATAAACTGTGTTGGGATGAAAGCTAGCCACTTTGAGCAATGTGGGAAGTGCTGGGGCAGTTTGGGACAACAGGGCCAAAACCCTAACCCTAACCCCAACCCTTTCACAGTCCCAAAGTGCCATTTTCACAGTAAAAAAAAAAAGATTCATTTTGCTTAGCTTAGTCTGTAACTTGAAAACTATGTACCGTATGGCCCTATAAACTGTGTTGGGATGAAAGCTAGCCACTTTGAGCAATGTGGGAAGTGCTGGGGCAGTTTGGGACAACAGGGCCAAAATGTCACTTTCACAGTCCCAAAGTGCCATTTTCACAGTAAAAAGGCCTGGTTCACTTTTGCTTAGCTTAGTCTGTAACTTGAAAACTATGTACCGTATGGCCCTATAAACTGTGTTGGGATGAAAGCTAGCCACTTTGAGCAATGTGGGAAGTGCTGGGGCAGTTTGGGACAACAGGGCCAAAACCCTAACCCTAACCCTAACCCTTTCACAGTCCCAAAGTGCCATTTTCACAGTAAAAAAAAAAAGATTCATTTTGCTTAGCTTAGTCTGTAACTTGAAAACTATGTACCGTATGGCCCTATAAACTGTGTTGGGATGAAAGCTAGCCACTTTGAGCAATGTGGGAAGTGCTGGGGCAGTTTGGGACAACAGGGCCAAAACCCTAACCCTAACCCCAACCCTTTCACAGTCCCAAAGTGCCATTTTCACAGTAAAAAAAAAATGATTCATTTTGCTTAGCTTAGTCTGTAACTTGAAAACTATGTACCGTATGGCCCTATAAACTGTGTTGGGATGAAAGCTAGCCACTTTGAGCAATGTGGGAAGTGCTGGGGCAGTTTGGGACAACAGGGCCAAAATGTCACTTTCACAGTCCCAAAGTGCCATTTTCACAGTAAAAAGGCCTGGTTCACTTTTGCTTAACTTAGTCTGTAACTTGAAAACTATGTACCGTATGGCCCTATAAACTGTGTTGGGATGAAAGCTAGCCACTTTGAGCAATGTGGGAAGTGCTGGGGCAGTTTGGGACAACAGGGCCAAAACCCTAACCCTAACCCTAACCCTTTCACAGTCCCAAAGTGCCATTTTCACAGTAAAAAAAAAAAGATTCATTTTGCTTAGCTTAGTCTGTAACTTGAAAACTATGTACCGTATGGCCCTATAAACTGTGTTGGGATGAAAGCTAGCCACTTTGAGCAATGTGGGAAGTGCTGGGGCAGTTTGGGACAACAGGGCCAAAATGTCACTTTCACAGTCCCAAAATGTCATTTTCACAGTAAAAAGGCCTGGTTCACTTTTGCTTAGCTTAGTCTGTAACTTGAAAACTATGTACCGTATGGCCCTATAAACTGTGTTGGGATGAAAGCTAGCCACTTTGAGCAATGTGGGAAGTGCTGGGGCAGTTTGGGACAACAGGGCCAAAACCCTAACCCTAACCCTAACCCTTTCACAGTCCTAAAGTGCCATTTTCACAGTAAAAAAAAAAAGATTCATTTTGCTTAGCTTAGTCTGTAACTTGAAAACTATGTACCGTATGGCCCTATAAACTGTGTTGGGATGAAAGCTAGCCACTTTGAGCAATGTGGGAAGTGCTGGGGCAGTTTGGGACAACAGGGCCAAAACCCTAACCCTAACCCCAACCCTTTCACAGTCCCAAAGTGCCATTTTCACAGTAAAAAAAAAAAGATTCATTTTGCTTAGCTTAGTCTGTAACTTGAAAACTATGTACCGTATGGCCCTATAAACTGTGTTGGGATGAAAGCTAGCCACTTTGAGCAATGTGGGAAGTGCTGGGGCAGTTTGGGACAACAGGGCCAAAATGTCACTTTCACAGTCCCAAAGTGCCATTTTCACAGTAAAAAGGCCTGGTTCACTTTTGCTTAGCTTAGTCTGTAACTTGAAAACTATGTACCGTATGGCCCTATAAACTGTGTTGGGATGAAAGCTAGCCACTTTGAGCAATGTGGGAAGTGCTGGGGCAGTTTGGGACAACAGGGCCAAAATGTCACTTTCACAGTCCCAAAGTGCCATTTTCACAGTAAAAAGGCCTGGTTCACTTTTGCTTAGCTTAGTCTGTAAATTGAAAACTATGTACCGTATGGCCCTAAAAACTGTGTTGGGATGAAAGCTAGCCACTTTGAGCAATGTGGGAAGTGCTGGGGCAGTTTGGGACAACAGGGCCAAAACCCTAACCCTAACCCTTTCACAGTCCCAAAGTGCCATTTTCACAGTAAAAAAAAAAAGATTCATTTTGCTTAGCTTAGTCTGTAACTTGAAAACTATGTACCGTATGGCCCTATAAACTGTGTTGGGATGAAAGCTAGCCACTTTGAGCAATGTGGGAAGTGCTGGGGCAGTTTGGGACAACAGGGCCAAAACCCTAACCCTAACCCCAACCCTTTCACAGTCCCAAAGTGCCATTTTCACAGTAAAAAAAAAAAGATTCATTTTGCTTAGCTTAGTCTGTAACTTGAAAACTATGTACCGTATGGCCCTATAAACTGTGTTGGGATGAAAGCTAGCCACTTTGAGCAATGTGGGAAGTGCTGGGGCAGTTTGGGACAACAGGGCCAAAATGTCACTTTCACAGTCCCAAAGTGCCATTTTCACAGTAAAAAGGCCTGGTTCACTTTTGCTTAGCTTAGTCTGTAACTTGAAAACTATGTACCGTATGGCCCTATAAACTGTGTTGGGATGAAAGCTAGCCACTTTGAGCAATGTGGGAAGTGCTGGGGCAGTTTGGGACAACAGGGCCAAAATGTCACTTTCACAGTCCCAAAGTGCCATTTTCACAGTAAAAAGGCCTGGTTCACTTTTGCTTAGCTTAGTCTGTAAATTGAAAACTATGTACCGTATGGCCCTAAAAACTGTGTTGGGATGAAAGCTAGCCACTTTGAGCAATGTGGGAAGTGCTGGGGCAGTTTGGGACAACAGGGCCAAAACCCTAACCCTAACCCTTTCACAGTCCCAAAGTGCCATTTTCACAGTAAAAAAAAAAAGATTAATTTTGCTTAGCTTAGTCTGTAACTTGAAAACTATGTACCGTATGGCCCTATAAACTGTGTTGGGATGAAATCTAGCCACTTTGAGCAATGTGGGAAGTGCTGGGGCAGTTTGGGACAACAGGGCCAAAATGTCACTTTCACAGTCCCAAAGTGCCGTTTTCACAGTAAAAAGGCCTGGTTCACTTTTGCTTAGCTTAGTCTGTAACTTGAAAACTATGTACCGTATGGCCCTATAAACTGTGTTGGGATGAAAGCTAGCCACTTTGAGCAATGTGGGAAGTGCTGGGGCAGTTTGGGACAACAGGGCCAAAATGTCACTTTCACTGTCCCAAAGTGCCATTTTCACAGTAAAAAGGCCTGGTTCACTTTTGCTTAGCTTAGTCTGTAACTTGAAAACTATGTACCGTATGGCCCTATAAACTGTGTTGGGATGAAAGCTAGCCACTTTGAGCAATGTGGGAAGTGCTGGGGCAGTTTGGGACAACAGGGCCAAAATGTCACTTTCACAGTCCCAAAGTGCCATTTTCACAGTAAAAAGGCCTGGTTCACTTTTGCTTAGCTTAGTCTGTAACTTGAAAACTATGTACCGTATGGCCCTAAAAACTGTGTTGGGATGAAAGCTAGCCACTTTGAGCAATGTGGGAAGTGCTGGGGCAGTTTGGGACAACAGGGCCAAAACCCTAACCCTAACCCTTTCACAGTCCCAAAGTGCCATTTTCACAGTAAAAAAAAAAAGATTCATTTTGCTTAGCTTAGTCTGTAACTTGAAAACTATGTACCGTATGGCCCTATAAACTGTGTTGGGATGAAAGCTAGCCACTTTGAGCAATGTGGGAAGTGCTGGGGCAGTTTGGGACAACAGGGCCAAAATGTCACTTTCACAGTCCCAAAGTGCCATTTTCACAGTAAAAAGGCCTGGTTCACTTTTGCTTAGCTTAGTCTGTAACTTGAAAACTATGTACGGTATGGCCCTATAAACTGTGTTGGGATGAAAGCTAGCCACTTTGAGCAATGTGGGAAGTGCTGGGGCAGTTTGGGACAACAGGGCCAAAACCCTAACCCTAACCCTAACCCTTTCACAGTCCCAAAGTGCCATTTTCACAGTAAAAAAAAAAAGATTCATTTTGCTTAGCTTAGTCTGTAACTTGAAAACTATGTACCGTATGGCCCTATAAACTGTGTTGGGATGAAAGCTAGCCACTTTGAGCAATGTGGGAAGTGCTGGGGCAGTTTGGGACAACAGGGCCAAAATGTCACTTTCACAGTCCCAAAGTGCCATTTTCACAGTAAAAAGGCCTGGTTCACTTTTGCTTAGCTTAGTCTGTAACTTGAAAACTATGTACCGTATGGCCCTATAAACTGTGTTGGGATGAAAGCTAGCCACTTTGAGCAATGTGGGAAGTGCTGGGGCAGTTTGGGACAACAGGGCCAAAATGTCACTTTCACAGTCCCAAAGTGCCATTTTCACAGTAAAAAGGCCTGGTTCACTTTTGCTTAGCTTAGTCTGTAACTTGAAAACTATGTACCGTATGGCCCTATAAACTGTGTTGGGATGAAAGCTAGCCACTTTGAGCAATGTGGGAAGTGCTGGGGCAGTTTGGGACAACAGGGCCAAAATGTCACTTTCACAGTCCCAAAGTGCCATTTTCACAGTAAAAAGGCCTGGTTCACTTTTGCTTAGCTTAGTCTGTAACTTGAAAACTATGTACCGTATGGCCCTATAAACTGTGTTGGGATGAAAGCTAGCCACTTTGAGCAATGTGGGAAGTGCTGGGGCAGTTTGGGACAACAGGGCCAAAATGTCACTTTCACAGTCCCAAAGTGCCATTTTCACAGTAAAAAGGCCTGGTTCACTTTTGCTTAGCTTAGTCTGTAAATTGAAAACTATGTACCGTATGGCCCTAAAAACTGTGTTGGGATGAAAGCTAGCCACTTTGAGCAATGTGGGAAGTGCTGGGGCAGTTTGGGACAACAGGGCCAAAACCCTAACCCTAACCCTTTCACAGTCCCAAAGTGCCATTTTCACAGTAAAAAAAAAAAGATTAATTTTGCTTAGCTTAGTCTGTAACTTGAAAACTATGTACCGTATGGCCCTATAAACTGTGTTGGGATGAAAGCTAGCCACTTTGAGCAATGTGGGAAGTGCTGGGGCAGTTTGGGACAACAGGGCCAAAATGTCACTTTCACAGTCCCAAAGTGCCATTTTCACAGTAAAAAGGCCTGGTTCACTTTTGCTTAGCTTAGTCTGTAACTTGAAAACTATGTACCGTATGGCCCTATAAACTGTGTTGGGATGAAAGCTTCCCACATTGCTCAAAGTGGCTAGCTTTCATCCCAACACAGTTTATAGGGCCATACGGTACATAGTTTTCAAGTTACAGACTAAGCTAAGCAAAAGTGAACCAGGCCTTTTTACTGTGAAAATGGCACTTTGGGACTGTGAAAGTGA
The DNA here is from genome assembly GCF_963924005.1 of Protomyctophum bolini. Classification (NCBI taxonomy): domain Eukaryota; kingdom Metazoa; phylum Chordata; class Actinopteri; order Myctophiformes; family Myctophidae; genus Protomyctophum; species Protomyctophum bolini. The sequence continues at coordinate 219,044 of NW_027665532.1, forward strand.
CATTTTGGCCCTGTTGTCCCAAACTGCCCCAGCACTTCCCACATTGCTCAAAGTGGCTAGCTTTCATCCCAACACAGTTTATAGGGCCATACGGTACATAGTTTTCAAGTTACAGACTAAGCTAAGCAAAAGTGAACCAGGCCTTTTTACTGTGAAAATGGCACTTTGGGACTGTGAAAGTGACATTTTGGCCCTGTTGTCCCAAACTGCCCCAGCACTTCCCACATTGCTCAAAGTGGCTAGCTTTCATCCCAACACAGTTTATAGGGCCATACGGTACATAGTTTTCAAGTTACAGACTAAGCTAAGCAAAATGAATCTTTTTTTTTTTACTGTGAAAATGGCACTTTGGGACTGTGAAAGGGTTAGGGTTAGGGTTAGGGTTTTGGCCCTGTTGTCCCAAACTGCCCCAGCACTTCCCACATTGCTCAAAGTGGCTAGCTTTCATCCCAACACAGTTTATACGGCCATACGGTACATAGTTTTCAAGTTACAGACTAAGCTAAGCAAAAGTGAACCAGGCCTTTTTACTGTGAAAATGGCACTTTGGGACTGTGAAAGTGACATTTTGGCCCTGTTGTCCCAAACTGCCCCAGCACTTCCCACATTGCTCAAAGTGGCTAGCTTTCATCCCAACACAGTTTATAGGGCCATACTGTACATAGTTTTCAAGTTACAGACTAAGCTAAGCAAAATGAATCTTTTTTTTTTTACTGTGAAAATGGCACTTTGGGACTGTGAAAGGGTTAGGGTTAGGGTTAGGGTTTTGGCCCTGTTGTCCCAAACTGCCCCAGCACTTCCCACATTGCTCAAAGTGGCTAGCTTTCATCCCAACACAGTTTATAGGGCCATACGGTACATAGTTTTCAAGTTACAGACTAAGCTAAGCAAAAGTGAACCAGGCCTTTTTACTGTGAAAACGGCACTTTGGGACTGTGAAAGTGACATTTTGGCCCTGTTGTCCCAAACTGCCCCAGCACTTCCCACATTGCTCAAAGTGGCTAGCTTTCATCCCAACACAGTTTATAGGGCCATACGGTACATAGTTTTCAAGTTACAGACTAAGCTAAGCAAAAGTGAACCAGGCCTTTTTACTGTGAAAATGGCACTTTGGGACTTTGAAAGTGACATTTTGGCCCTGTTGTCCCAAACTGCCCCAGCACTTCCCACATTGCTCAAAGTGGCTAGCTTTCATCCCAACACAGTTTATAGGGCCATACGGTACATAGTTTTCAAGTTACAGACTAAGCTAAGCAAAAGTGAACCAGGCCTTTTTACTGTGAAAATGGCACTTTGGGACTGTGAAAGTGACATTTTGGCCCTGTTGTCCCAAACTGCCCCAGCACTTCCCACATTGCTCAAAGTGGCTAGCTTTCATCCCAACACAGTTTATAGGGCCATACGGTACATAGTTTTCAAGTTACAGACTAAGCTAAGCAAAAGTGAACCAGGCCTTTTTACTGTGAAAATGGCACTTTGGGACTGTGAAAGTGACATTTTGGCCCTGTTGTCCCAAACTGCCCCAGCACTTCCCACATTGCTCAAAGTGGCTAGCTTTCATCCCAACACAGTTTATAGGGCCATACGGTACATAGTTTTCAAGTTACAGACTAAGCTAAGCAAAAGTGAACCAGGCCTTTTTACTGTGAAAATGGCACTTTGGGACTGTGAAAGTGACATTTTGGCCCTGTTGTCCCAAACTGCCCCAGCACTTCCCACATTGCTCAAAGTGGCTAGCTTTCATCCCAACACAGTTTATAGGGCCATACGGTACATAGTTTTCAAGTTACAGACTAAGCTAAGCAAAATTAATCTTTTTTTTTTTACTGTGAAAATGGCACTTTGGGACTGTGAAAGGGTTAGGGTTAGGGTTTTGGCCCTGTTGTCCCAAACTGCCCCAGCACTTCCCACATTGCTCAAAGTGGCTAGCTTTCATCCCAACACAGTTTTTAGGGCCATACGGTACATAGTTTTCAAGTTACAGACTAAGCTAAGCAAAAGTGAACCAGGCCTTTTTACTGTGAAAATGGCACTTTGGGACTGTGAAAGTGACATTTTGGCCCTGTTGTCCCAAACTGCCCCAGCACTTCCCACATTGCTCAAAGTGGCTAGCTTTCATCCCAACACAGTTTATAGGGCCATACGGTACATAGTTTTCAAGTTACAGACTAAGCTAAGCAAAAGTGAACCAGGCCTTTTTACTGTGAAAATGGCACTTTGGGACTGTGAAAGTGACATTTTGGCCCTGTTGTCCCAAACTGCCCCAGCACTTCCCACATTGCTCAAAGTGGCTAGCTTTCATCCCAACACAGTTTATAGGGCCATACGGTACATAGTTTTCAAGTTACAGACTAAGCTAAGCAAAAGTGAACCAGGCCTTTTTACTGTGAAAATGGCACTTTGGGACTGTGAAAGTGACATTTTGGCCCTGTTGTCCCAAACTGCCCCAGCACTTCCCACATTGCTCAAAGTGGCTAGCTTTCATCCCAACACAGTTTATAGGGCCATACGGTACATAGTTTTCAAGTTACAGACTAAGCTAAGCAAAATGAATCTTTTTTTTTTTACTGTGAAAATGGCACTTTGGGACTGTGAAAGGGTTAGGGTTAGGGTTAGGGTTTTGGCCCTGTTGTCCCAAACTGCCCCAGCACTTCCCACATTGCTCAAAGTGGCTAGCTTTCATCCCAACACAGTTTATAGGGCCATACGGTACATAGTTTTCAAGTTACAGACTAAGCTAAGCAAAAGTGAACCAGGCCTTTTTACTGTGAAAATGGCACTTTGGGACTGTGAAAGGGTTAGGGTTAGGGTTTTGGCCCTGTTGTCCCAAACTGCCCCAGCACTTCCCACATTGCTCAAAGTGGCTAGCTTTCATCCCAACACAGTTTTTAGGGCCATACGGTACATAGTTTTCAAGTTACAGACTAAGCTAAGCAAAAGTGAACCAGGCCTTTTTACTGTGAAAATGGCACTTTGGGACTGTGAAAGTGACATTTTGGCCCTGTTGTCCCAAACTGCCCCAGCACTTCCCACATTGCTCAAAGTGGCTAGCTTTCATCCCAACACAGTTTATAGGGCCATACGGTACATAGTTTTCAAGTTACAGACTAAGCTAAGCAAAAGTGAACCAGGCCTTTTTACTGTGAAAATGGCACTTTGGGACTGTGAAAGTGACATTTTGGCCCTGTTGTCCCAAACTGCCCCAGCACTTCCCACATTGCTCAAAGTGGCTAGCTTTCATCCCAACACAGTTTATAGGGCCATACGGTACATAGTTTTCAAGTTACAGACTAAGCTAAGCAAAAGTGAACCAGGCCTTTTTACTGTGAAAATGGCACTTTGGGACTGTGAAAGGGTTAGGGTTAGGGTTTTGGCCCTGTTGTCCCAAACTGCCCCAGCACTTCCCACATTGCTCAAAGTGGCTAGCTTTCATCCCAACACAGTTTTTAGGGCCATACGGTACATAGTTTTCAAGTTACAGACTAAGCTAAGCAAAAGTGAACCAGGCCTTTTTACTGTGAAAATGGCACTTTGGGACTGTGAAAGTGACATTTTGGCCCTGTTGTCCCAAACTGCCCCAGCACTTCCCACATTGCTCAAAGTGGCTAGCTTTCATCCCAACACAGTTTATAGGGCCATACGGTACATAGTTTTCAAGTTACAGACTAAGCTAAGCAAAAGTGAACCAGGCCTTTTTACTGTGAAAATGGCACTTTGGGACTGTGAAAGTGACATTTTGGCCCTGTTGTCCCAAACTGCCCCAGCACTTCCCACATTGCTCAAAGTGGCTAGCTTTCATCCCAACACAGTTTATAGGGCCATACGGTACATAGTTTTCAAGTTACAGACTAAGCTAAGCAAAAGTGAACCAGGCCTTTTTACTGTGAAAATGGCACTTTGGGACTGTGAAAGTGACATTTTGGCCCTGTTGTCCCAAACTGCCCCAGCACTTCCCACATTGCTCAAAGTGGCTAGCTTTCATCCCAACACAGTTTATAGGGCCATACGGTACATAGTTTTCAAGTTACAGACTAAGCTAAGCAAAATGAATCTTTTTTTTTTTACTGTGAAAATGGCACTTTGGGACTGTGAAAGGGTTAGGGTTAGGGTTAGGGTTTTGGCCCTGTTGTCCCAAACTGCCCCAGCACTTCCCACATTGCTCAAAGTGGCTAGCTTTCATCCCAACACAGTTTATAGGGCCATACGGTACATAGTTTTCAAGTTACAGACTAAGCTAAGCAAAAGTGAACCAGGCCTTTTTACTGTGAAAATGGCACTTTGGGACTGTGAAAGTGACATTTTGGCCCTGTTGTCCCAAACTGCCCCAGCACTTCCCACATTGCTCAAAGTGGCTAGCTTTCATCCCAACACAGTTTATAGGGCCATACTGTACATAGTTTTCAAGTTACAGACTAAGCTAAGCAAAATTAATCTTTTTTTTTTTACTGTGAAAATGGCACTTTGGGACTGTGAAAGGGTTAGGGTTAGGGTTTTGGCCCTGTTGTCCCAAACTGCCCCAGCACTTCCCACATTGCTCAAAGTGGCTAGCTTTCATCCCAACACAGTTTATAGGGCCATACGGTACATAGTTTTCAAGTTACAGACTAAGCTAAGCAAAAGTGAACCAGGCCTTTTTACTGTGAAAACGGCACTTTGGGACTGTGAAAGTGACATTTTGGCCCTGTTGTCCCAAACTGCCCCAGCACTTCCCACATTGCTCAAAGTGGCTAGCTTTCATCCCAACACAGTTTATAGGGCCATACGGTACATAGTTTTCAAGTTACAGACTAAGCTAAGCAAAAGTGAACCAGGCCTTTTTACTATGAAAATGGCACTTTGGGACTGTGAAAGTGACATTTTGGCCCTGTTGTCCCAAACTGCCCCAGCACTTCCCACATTGCTCAAAGTGGCTAGCTTTCATCCCAACACAGTTTATAGGGCCATACGGTACATAGTTTTCAAGTTACAGACTAAGCTAAGCAAAAGTGAACCAGGCCTTTTTACTGTGAAAATGGCACTTTGGGACTGTGAAAGTGACATTTTGGCCCTGTTGTCCCAAACTGCCCCAGCACTTCCCACATTGCTCAAAGTGGCTAGCTTTCATCCCAACACAGTTTATAGGGCCATACGGTACATAGTTTTCAAGTTACAGACTAAGCTAAGCAAAAGTGAACCAGGCCTTTTTACTGTGAAAATGGCACTTTGGGACTGTGAAAGTGACATTTTGGCCCTGTTGTCCCAAACTGCCCCAGCACTTCCCACATTGCTCAAAGTGGCTAGCTTTCATCCCAACACAGTTTATAGGGCCATACGGTACATAGTTTTCAAGTTACAGACTAAGCTAAGCAAAATTAATCTTTTTTTTTTTACTGTGAAAATGGCACTTTGGGACTGTGAAAGGGTTAGGGTTAGGGTTAGGGTTTTGGCCCTGTTGTCCCAAACTGCCCCAGCACTTCCCACATTGCTCAAAGTGGCTAGCTTTCATCCCAACACAGTTTATAGGGCCATACCGTACATAGTTTTCAAGTTACAGACTAAGCTAAGCAAAAGTGAACCAGGCCTTTTTACTGTGAAAATGGCACTTTGGGACTGTGAAAGTGACATTTTGGCCCTGTTGTCCCAAACTGCCCCAGCACTTCCCACATTGCTCAAAGTGGCTAGCTTTCATCCCAACACAGTTTATAGGGCCATACGGTACATAGTTTTCAAGTTACAGACTAAGCTAAGCAAAATGAATCTTTTTTTTTTTACTGTGAAAATGGCACTTTGGGACTGTGAAAGGGTTAGGGTTAGGGTTTTGGCCCTGTTGTCCCAAACTGCCCCAGCACTTCCCACATTGCTCAAAGTGGCTAGCTTTCATCCCAACACAGTTTTTAGGGCCATACGGTACATAGTTTTCAAGTTACAGACTAAGCTAAGCAAAAGTGAACCAGGCCTTTTTACTGTGAAAATGGCACTTTGGGACTGTGAAAGTGACATTTTGGCCCTGTTGTCCCAAACTGCCCCAGCACTTCCCACATTGCTCAAAGTGGCTAGCTTTCATCCCAACACAGTTTATAGGGCCATACGGTACATAGTTTTCAAGTTACAGACTAAGCTAAGCAAAAGTGAACCAGGCCTTTTTACTGTGAAAGTGACATTTTGGCCCTGTTGTCCCAAACTGCCCCAGCACTTCCCACATTGCTCAAAGTGGCTAGATTTCATCCCAACACAGTTTATAGGGCCATACGGTACATAGTTTTCAAGTTACAGACTAAGCTAAGCAAAATTAATCTTTTTTTTTTTACTGTGAAAATGGCACTTTGGGACTGTGAAAGGGTTAGGGTTAGGGTTTTGGCCCTGTTGTCCCAAACTGCCCCAGCACTTCCCACATTGCTCAAAGTGGCTAGCTTTCATCCCAACACAGTTTTTAGGGCCATACGGTACATAGTTTTCAATTTACAGACTAAGCTAAGCAAAAGTGAACCAGGCCTTTTTACTGTGAAAATGGCACTTTGGGACTGTGAAAGTGACATTTTGGCCCTGTTGTCCCAAACTGCCCCAGCACTTCCCACATTGCTCAAAGTGGCTAGCTTTCATCCCAACACAGTTTATAGGGCCATACGGTACATAGTTTTCAAGTTACAGACTAAGCTAAGCAAAAGTGAACCAGGCCTTTTTACTGTGAAAATGGCACTTTGGGACTGTGAAAGTGACATTTTGGCCCTGTTGTCCCAAACTGCCCCAGCACTTCCCACATTGCTCAAAGTGGCTAGCTTTCATCCCAACACAGTTTATAAGGCCATACGGTACATAGTTTTCAAGTTACAGACTAAGCTAAGCAAAATTAATCTTTTTTTTTTTACTGTGAAAATGGCACTTTGGGACTGTGAAAGGGTTGGGGTTAGGGTTAGGGTTTTGGCCCTGTTGTCCCAAACTGCCCCAGCACTTCCCACATTGCTCAAAGTGGCTAGCTTTCATCCCAACACAGTTTATAGGGCCATACGGTACATAGTTTTCAAGTTACAGACTAAGCTAAGCAAAATGAATCTTTTTTTTTTTACTGTGAAAATGGCACTTTGGGACTGTGAAAGGGTTAGGGTTAGGGTTTTGGCCCTGTTGTCCCAAACTGCCCCAGCACTTCCCACATTGCTCAAAGTGGCTAGCTTTCATCCCAACACAGTTTTTAGGGCCATACGGTACATAGTTTTCAATTTACAGACTAAGCTAAGCAAAAGTGAACCAGGCCTTTTTACTGTGAAAATGGCACTTTGGGACTGTGAAAGTGACATTTTGGCCCTGTTGTCCCAAACTGCCCCAGCACTTCCCACATTGCTCAAAGTGGCTAGCTTTCATCCCAACACAGTTTATAGGGCCATACGGTACATAGTTTTCAAGTTACAGACTAAGCTAAGCAAAAGTGAACCAGGCCTTTTTACTGTGAAAATGGCACTTTGGGACTGTGAAAGTGACATTTTGGCCCTGTTGTCCCAAACTGCCCCAGCACTTCCCACATTGCTCAAAGTGGCTAGCTTTCATCCCAACACAATTTATAGGGCCATACGGTACATAGTTTTCAAGTTACAGACTAAGCTAAGCAAAAGTGAACCAGGCCTTTTTACTGTGAAAACGGCACTTTGGGACTGTGAAAGTGACATTTTGGCCCTGTTGTCCCAAACTGCCCCAGCACTTCCCACATTGCTCAAAGTGGCTAGATTTCATCCCAACACAGTTTATAGGGCCATACGGTACATAGTTTTCAAGTTACAGACTAAGCTAAGCAAAATTAATCTTTTTTTTTTTACTGTGAAAATGGCACTTTGGGACTGTGAAAGGGTTAGGGTTAGGGTTTTGGCCCTGTTGTCCCAAACTGCCCCAGCACTTCCCACATTGCTCAAAGTGGCTAGCTTTCATCCCAACACAGTTTATAGGGCCATACGGTACATAGTTTTCAAGTTACAGACTAAGCTAAGCAAAATTAATCTTTTTTTTTTTACTGTGAAAATGGCACTTTGGGACTGTGAAAGGGTTGGGGTTAGGGTTAGGGTTTTGGCCCTGTTGTCCCAAACTGCCCCAGCACTTCCCACATTGCTCAAAGTGGCTAGCTTTCATCCCAACACAGTTTATAGGGCCATACGGTACATAGTTTTCAAGTTACAGACTAAGCTAAGCAAAATTAATCTTTTTTTTTTTACTGTGAAAATGGCACTTTGGGACTGTGAAAGGGTTAGGGTTAGGGTTTTGGCCCTGTTGTCCCAAACTGCCCCAGCACTTCCCACATTGCTCAAAGTGGCTAGCTTTCATCCCAACACAGTTTTTAGGGCCATACGGTACATAGTTTTCAATTTACAGACTAAGCTAAGCAAAAGTGAACCAGGCCTTTTTACTGTGAAAATGGCACTTTGGGACTGTGAAAGTGACATTTTGGCCCTGTTGTCCCAAACTGCCCCAGCACTTCCCACATTGCTCAAAGTGGCTAGCTTTCATCCCAACACAGTTTATAGGGCCATACGGTACATAGTTTTCAAGTTACAGACTAAGCTAAGCAAAAGTGAACCAGGCCTTTTTACTGTGAAAATGGCACTTTGGGACTGTGAAAGTGACATTTTGGCCCTGTTGTCCCAAACTGCCCCAGCACTTCCCACATTGCTCAAAGTGGCTAGCTTTCATCCCAACACAGTTTATAGGGCCATACGGTACATAGTTTTCAAGTTACAGACTAAGCTAAGCAAAATGAATCTTTTTTTTTTTTACTGTGAAAATGGCACTTTGGGACTGTGAAAGGGTTGGGGTTAGGGTTAGGGTTTTGGCCCTGTTGTCCCAAACTGCCCCAGCACTTCCCACATTGCTCAAAGTGGCTAGCTTTCATCCCAACACAGTTTATAGGGCCATACGGTACATAGTTTTCAAGTTACAGACTAAGCTAAGCAAAATGAATCTTTTTTTTTTTACTGTGAAAATGGCACTTTGGGACTGTGAAAGGGTTAGGGTTAGGGTTAGGGTTTTGGCCCTGTTGTCCCAAACTGCCCCAGCACTTCCCACATTGCTCAAAGTGGCTAGCTTTCATCCCAACACAGTTTATAGGGCCATACGGTACATAGTTTTCAAGTTACAGACTAAGCTAAGCAAAAGTGAACCAGGCCTTTTTACTGTGAAAATGACACTTTGGGACTGTGAAAGTGACATTTTGGCCCTGTTGTCCCAAACTGCCCCAGCACTTCCCACATTGCTCAAAGTGGCTAGCTTTCATCCCAACACAGTTTATAGGGCCATACGGTACATAGTTTTCAAGTTACAGACTAAGCTAAGCAAAATGAATCTTTTTTTTTTTACTGTGAAAATGGCACTTTGGGACTGTGAAAGGGTTAGGGTTAGGGTTAGGGTTTTGGCCCTGTTGTCCCAAACTGCCCCAGCACTTCCCACATTGCTCAAAGTGGCTAGCTTTCATCCCAACACAGTTTATAGGGCCATACGGTACATAGTTTTCAAGTTACAGACTAAGCTAAGCAAAATGAATCATTTTTTTTTTACTGTGAAAATGGCACTTTGGGACTGTGAAAGGGTTGGGGTTAGGGTTAGGGTTTTGGCCCTGTTGTCCCAAACTGCCCCAGCACTTCCCACATTGCTCAAAGTGGCTAGCTTTCATCCCAACACAGTTTATAGGGCCATACGGTACATAGTTTTCAAGTTACAGACTAAGCTAAGCAAAATTAATCTTTTTTTTTTTACTGTGAAAATGGCACTTTGGGACTGTGAAAGGGTTAGGGTTAGGGTTAGGGTTTTGGCCCTGTTGTCCCAAACTGCCCCAGCACTTCCCACATTGCTCAAAGTGGCTAGCTTTCATCCCAACACAGTTTATAGGGCCATACGGTACATAGTTTTCAAGTTACAGACTAAGCTAAGCAAAATGAATCTTTTTTTTTTACTGTGAAAATGGCACTTTGGGACTGTGAAAGGGTTGGGGTTAGGGTTAGGGTTTTGGCCCTGTTGTCCCAAACTGCCCCAGCACTTCCCACATTGCTCAAAGTGGCTAGCTTTCATCCCAACACAGTTTATAGGGCCATACGGTACATAGTTTTCAAGTTACAGACTAAGCTAAGCAAAATGAATCTTTTTTTTTTTACTGTGAAAATGGCACTTTGGGACTGTGAAAGGGTTGGGGTTAGGGTTAGGGTTTTGGCCCTGTTGTCCCAAACTGCCCCAGCACTTCCCACATTGCTCAAAGTGGCTAGCTTTCATCCCAACACAGTTTATAGGGCCATACGGTACATAGTTTTCAAGTTACAGACTAAGCTAAGCAAAAGTGAACCAGGCCTTTTTACTGTGAAAATGGCACTTTGGGACTGTGAAAGTGACATTTTGGCCCTGTTGTCCCAAACTGCCCCAGCACTTCCCACATTGCTCAAATTGGCTAGCTTTCATCCCAACACAGTTTATAGGGCCATACGGTACATAGTTTTCAAGTTACAGACTAAGCTAAGCAAAATTAATCTTTTTTTTTTTACTGTGAAAATGGCACTTTGGGACTGTGAAAGGGTTGGGGTTAGGGTTAGGGTTTTGGCCCTGTTGTCCCAAACTGCCCCAGCACTTCCCACATTGCTCAAAGTGGCTAGCTTTCATCCCAACACAGTTTATAGGGCCATACGGTACATAGTTTTCAAGTTACAGACTAAGCTAAGCAAAATGAATCTTTTTTTTTTTACTGTGAAAATGGCACTTTGGGACTGTGAAAGGGTTAGGGTTAGGGTTAGGGTTTTGGCCCTGTTGTCCCAAACTGCCCCAGCACTTCCCACATTGCTCAAAGTGGCTAGCTTTCATCCCAACACAGTTTATAGGGCCATACGGTACATAGTTTTCAAGTTACAGACTAAGCTAAGCAAAAGTGAACCAGGCCTTTTTACTGTGAAAATGGCACTTTGGGACTGTGAAAGTGACATTTTGGCCCTGTTGTCCCAAACTGCCCCAGCACTTCCCACATTGCTCAAAGTGGCTAGCTTTCATCCCAACACAGTTTATAGGGCCATACGGTACATAGTTTTCAAGTTACAGACTAAGCTAAGCAAAATGAATCTTTTTTTTTTTACTGTGAAAATGGCACTTTGGGACTGTGAAAGGGTTAGGGTTAGGGTTTTGGCCCTGTTGTCCCAAACTGCCCCAGCACTTCCCACATTGCTCAAAGTGGCTAGCTTTCATCCCAACACAGTTTATAGGGCCATACGGTACATAGTTTTCAAGTTACAGACTAAGCTAAGCAAAAGTGAACCAGGCCTTTTTACTGTGAAAATGGCACTTTGGGACTGTGAAAGTGACATTTTGGCCCTGTTGTCCCAAACTGCCCCAGCACTTCCCACATTGCTCAAAGTGGCTAGCTTTCATCCCAACACAGTTTATAGGGCCATACGGTACATAGTTTTCAAGTTACAGACTAAGCTAAGCAAAATTAATCTTTTTTTTTTTACTGTGAAAATGGCACTTTGGGACTGTGAAAGGGTTGGGGTTAGGGTTAGGGTTTTGGCCCTGTTGTCCCAAACTGCCCCAGCACTTCCCACATTGCTCAAAGTGGCTAGCTTTCATCCCAACACAGTTTATAGGGCCATACGGTACATAGTTTTCAAGTTACAGACTAAGCTAAGCAAAATGAATCTTTTTTTTTTTACTGTGAAAATGGCACTTTGGGACTGTGAAAGGGTTAGGGTTAGGGTTAGGGTTTTGGCCCTGTTGTCCCAAACTGCCCCAGCACTTCCCACATTGCTCAAAGTGGCTAGCTTTCATCCCAACACAGTTTATAGGGCCATACGGTACATAGTTTTCAAGTTACAGACTAAGCTAAGCAAAAGTGAACCAGGCCTTTTTACTGTGAAAATGGCACTTTGGGACTGTGAAAGTGACATTTTGGCCCTGTTGTCCCAAACTGCCCCAGCACTTCCCACATTGCTCAAAGTGGCTAGCTTTCATCCCAACACAGTTTATAGGGCCATACGGTACATAGTTTTCAAGTTACAGACTAAGCTAAGCAAAATTAATCTTTTTTTTTTTACTGTGAAAATGGCACTTTGGGACTGTGAAAGGGTTGGGGTTAGGGTTAGGGTTTTGGCCCTGTTGTCCCAAACTGCCCCAGCACTTCCCACATTGCTCAAAGTGGCTAGCTTTCATCCCAACACAGTTTATAGGGCCATACGGTACATAGTTTTCAAGTTACAGACTAAGCTAAGCAAAATGAATCTTTTTTTTTTTACTGTGAAAATGGCACTTTGGGACTGTGAAAGGGTTAGGGTTAGGGTTAGGGTTTTGGCCCTGTTGTCCCAAACTGCCCCAGCACTTCCCACATTGCTCAAAGTGGCTAGCTTTCATCCCAACACAGTTTATAGGGCCATACGGTACATAGTTTTCAAGTTACAGACTAAGCTAAGCAAAAGTGAACCAGGCCTTTTTACTGTGAAAATGGCACTTTGGGACTGTGAAAGTGACATTTTGGCCCTGTTGTCCCAAACTGCCCCAGCACTTCCCACATTGCTCAAAGTGGCTAGCTTTCATCCCAACACAGTTTATAGGGCCATACGGTACATAGTTTTCAAGTTACAGACTAAGCTAAGCAAAAGTGAACCAGGCCTTTTTACTGTGAAAATGGCACTTTGGGACTGTGAAAGTGACATTTTGGCCCTGTTGTCCCAAACTGCCCCAGCACTTCCCACATTGCTCAAAGTGGCTAGCTTTCATCCCAACACAGTTTATAGGGCCATACGGTACATAGTTTTCAAGTTACAGACTAAGCTAAGCAAAATGAATCTTTTTTTTTTTACTGTGAAAATGGCACTTTGGGAGTGTGAAAGGGTTGGGGTTAGGGTTAGGGTTTTGGCCCTGTTGTCCCAAACTGCCCCAGCACTTCCCACATTGCTCAAAGTGGCTAGCTTTCATCCCAACACAGTTTATAGGGCCATACGGTACATAGTTTTCAAGTTACAGACTAAGCTAAGCAAAAGTGAACCAGGCCTTTTTACTGTGAAAATGGCACTTTGGGACTGTGAAAGTGACATTTTGGCCCTGTTGTCCCAAACTGCCCCAGCACTTCCCACATTGCTCAAAGTGGCTAGCTTTCATCCCAACACAGTTTATAGGGCCATACTGTACATAGTTTTCAAGTTACAGACTAAGCTAAGCAAAATTAATCTTTTTTTTTTTACTGTGAAAATGGCACTTTGGGACTGTGAAAGGGTTAGGGTTAGGGTTAGGGTTTTGGCCCTGTTGTCCCAAACTGCCCCAGCACTTCCCACATTGCTCAAAGTGGCTAGCTTTCATCCCAACACAGTTTATAGGGCCATACGGTACATAGTTTTCAAGTTACAGACTAAGCTAAGCAAAAGTGAACCAGGCCTTTTTACTGTGAAAACGGCACTTTGGGACTGTGAAAGTGACATTTTGGCCCTGTTGTCCCAAACTGCCCCAGCACTTCCCACATTGCTCAAAGTGGCTAGCTTTCATCCCAACACAGTTTATAGGGCCATACGGTACATAGTTTTCAAGTTACAGACTAAGCTAAGCAAAAGTGAACCAGGCCTTTTTACTATGAAAATGGCACTTTGGGACTGTGAAAGTGACATTTTGGCCCTGTTGTCCCAAACTGCCCCAGCACTTCCCACATTGCTCAAAGTGGCTAGCTTTCATCCCAACACAGTTTATAGGGCCATACGGTACATAGTTTTCAAGTTACAGACTAAGCTAAGCAAAAGTGAACCAGGCCTTTTTACTGTGAAAATGGCACTTTGGGACTGTGAAAGTGACATTTTGGCCCTGTTGTCCCAAACTGCCCCAGCACTTCCCACATTGCTCAAAGTGGCTAGCTTTCATCCCAACACAGTTTATAGGGCCATACGGTACATAGTTTTCAAGTTACAGACTAAGCTAAGCAAAAGTGAACCAGGCCTTTTTACTGTGAAAATGGCACTTTGGGACTGTGAAAGTGACATTTTGGCCCTGTTGTCCCAAACTGCCCCAGCACTTCCCACATTGCTCAAAGTGGCTAGCTTTCATCCCAACACAGTTTATAGGGCCATACGGTACATAGTTTTCAAGTTACAGACTAAGCTAAGCAAAATTAATCTTTTTTTTTTTACTGTGAAAATGGCACTTTGGGACTGTGAAAGGGTTAGGGTTAGGGTTAGGGTTTTGGCCCTGTTGTCCCAAACTGCCCCAGCACTTCCCACATTGCTCAAAGTGGCTAGCTTTCATCCCAACACAGTTTATAGGGCCATACCGTACATAGTTTTCAAGTTACAGACTAAGCTAAGCAAAAGTGAACCAGGCCTTTTTACTGTGAAAATGGCACTTTGGGACTGTGAAAGTGACATTTTGGCCCTGTTGTCCCAAACTGCCCCAGCACTTCCCACATTGCTCAAAGTGGCTAGCTTTCATCCCAACACAGTTTATAGGGCCATACGGTACATAGTTTTCAAGTTACAGACTAAGCTAAGCAAAATGAATCTTTTTTTTTTTACTGTGAAAATGGCACTTTGGGACTGTGAAAGGGTTAGGGTTAGGGTTTTGGCCCTGTTGTCCCAAACTGCCCCAGCACTTCCCACATTGCTCAAAGTGGCTAGCTTTCATCCCAACACAGTTTTTAGGGCCATACGGTACATAGTTTTCAAGTTACAGACTAAGCTAAGCAAAAGTGAACCAGGCCTTTTTACTGTGAAAATGGCACTTTGGGACTGTGAAAGTGACATTTTGGCCCTGTTGTCCCAAACTGCCCCAGCACTTCCCACATTGCTCAAAGTGGCTAGCTTTCATCCCAACACAGTTTATAGGGCCATACGGTACATAGTTTTCAAGTTACAGACTAAGCTAAGCAAAAGTGAACCAGGCCTTTTTACTGTGAAAATGGCACTTTGGGACTGTGAAAGTGACATTTTGGCCCTGTTGTCCCAAACTGCCCCAGCACTTCCCACATTGCTCAAAGTGGCTAGCTTTCATCCCAACACAGTTTATAGGGCCATACGGTACATAGTTTTCAAGTTACAGACTAAGCTAAGCAAAAGTGAACCAGGCCTTTTTACTGTGAAAACGGCACTTTGGGACTGTGAAAGTGACATTTTGGCCCTGTTGTCCCAAACTGCCCCAGCACTTCCCACATTGCTCAAAGTGGCTAGATTTCATCCCAACACAGTTTATAGGGCCATACGGTACATAGTTTTCAAGTTACAGACTAAGCTAAGCAAAATTAATCTTTTTTTTTTTACTGTGAAAATGGCACTTTGGGACTGTGAAAGGGTTAGGGTTAGGGTTTTGGCCCTGTTGTCCCAAACTGCCCCAGCACTTCCCACATTGCTCAAAGTGGCTAGCTTTCATCCCAACACAGTTTTTAGGGCCATACGGTACATAGTTTTCAATTTACAGACTAAGCTAAGCAAAAGTGAACCAGGCCTTTTTACTGTGAAAATGGCACTTTGGGACTGTGAAAGTGACATTTTGGCCCTGTTGTCCCAAACTGCCCCAGCACTTCCCACATTGCTCAAAGTGGCTAGCTTTCATCCCAACACAGTTTATAGGGCCATACGGTACATAGTTTTCAAGTTACAGACTAAGCTAAGCAAAAGTGAACCAGGCCTTTTTACTGTGAAAATGGCACTTTGGGACTGTGAAAGTGACATTTTGGCCCTGTTGTCCCAAACTGCCCCAGCACTTCCCACATTGCTCAAAGTGGCTAGCTTTCATCCCAACACAGTTTATAGGGCCATACGGTACATAGTTTTCAAGTTACAGACTAAGCTAAGCAAAATTAATCTTTTTTTTTTTACTGTGAAAATGGCACTTTGGGACTGTGAAAGGGTTGGGGTTAGGGTTAGGGTTTTGGCCCTGTTGTCCCAAACTGCCCCAGCACTTCCCACATTGCTCAAAGTGGCTAGCTTTCATCCCAACACAGTTTATAGGGCCATACGGTACATAGTTTTCAAGTTACAGACTAAGCTAAGCAAAATGAATCTTTTTTTTTTTACTGTGAAAATGGCACTTTGGGACTGTGAAAGGGTTAGGGTTAGGGTTTTGGCCCTGTTGTCCCAAACTGCCCCAGCACTTCCCACATTGCTCAAAGTGGCTAGCTTTCATCCCAACACAGTTTTTAGGGCCATACGGTACATAGTTTTCAATTTACAGACTAAGCTAAGCAAAAGTGAACCAGGCCTTTTTACTGTGAAAATGGCACTTTGGGACTGTGAAAGTGACATTTTGGCCCTGTTGTCCCAAACTGCCCCAGCACTTCCCACATTGCTCAAAGTGGCTAGCTTTCATCCCAACACAGTTTATAGGGCCATACGGTACATAGTTTTCAAGTTACAGACTAAGCTAAGCAAAAGTGAACCAGGCCTTTTTACTGTGAAAATGGCACTTTGGGACTGTGAAAGTGACATTTTGGCCCTGTTGTCCCAAACTGCCCCAGCACTTCCCACATTGCTCAAAGTGGCTAGCTTTCATCCCAACACAATTTATAGGGCCATACGGTACATAGTTTTCAAGTTACAGACTAAGCTAAGCAAAAGTGAACCAGGCCTTTTTACTGTGAAAACGGCACTTTGGGACTGTGAAAGTGACATTTTGGCCCTGTTGTCCCAAACTGCCCCAGCACTTCCCACATTGCTCAAAGTGGCTAGATTTCATCCCAACACAGTTTATAGGGCCATACGGTACATAGTTTTCAAGTTACAGACTAAGCTAAGCAAAATTAATCTTTTTTTTTTTACTGTGAAAATGGCACTTTGGGACTGTGAAAGGGTTAGGGTTAGGGTTTTGGCCCTGTTGTCCCAAACTGCCCCAGCACTTCCCACATTGCTCAAAGTGGCTAGCTTTCATCCCAACACAGTTTTTAGGGCCATACGGTACATAGTTTTCAATTTACAGACTAAGCTAAGCAAAAGTGAACCAGGCCTTTTTACTGTGAAAATGGCACTTTGGGACTGTGAAAGTGACATTTTGGCCCTGTTGTCCCAAACTGCCCCAGCACTTCCCACATTGCTCAAAGTGGCTAGCTTTCATCCCAACACAGTTTATAGGGCCATACGGTACATAGTTTTCAAGTTACAGACTAAGCTAAGCAAAAGTGAACCAGGCCTTTTTACTGTGAAAATGGCACTTTGGGACTGTGAAAGTGACATTTTGGCCCTGTTGTCCCAAACTGCCCCAGCACTTCCCACATTGCTCAAAGTGGCTAGCTTTCATCCCAACACAGTTTATAGGGCCATACGGTACATAGTTTTCAAGTTACAGACTAAGCTAAGCAAAATTAATCTTTTTTTTTTTACTGTGAAAATGGCACTTTGGGACTGTGAAAGGGTTGGGGTTAGGGTTAGGGTTTTGGCCCTGTTGTCCCAAACTGCCCCAGCACTTCCCACATTGCTCAAAGTGGCTAGCTTTCATCCCAACACAGTTTATAGGGCCATACGGTACATAGTTTTCAAGTTACAGACTAAGCTAAGCAAAATGAATCTTTTTTTTTTTACTGTGAAAATGGCACTTTGGGACTGTGAAAGGGTTAGGGTTAGGGTTTTGGCCCTGTTGTCCCAAACTGCCCCAGCACTTCCCACATTGCTCAAAGTGGCTAGCTTTCATCCCAACACAGTTTTTAGGGCCATACGGTACATAGTTTTCAATTTACAGACTAAGCTAAGCAAAAGTGAACCAGGCCTTTTTACTGTGAAAATGGCACTTTGGGACTGTGAAAGTGACATTTTGGCCCTGTTGTCCCAAACTGCCCCAGCACTTCCCACATTGCTCAAAGTGGCTAGCTTTCATCCCAACACAGTTTATAGGGCCATACGGTACATAGTTTTCAAGTTACAGACTAAGCTAAGCAAAAGTGAACCAGGCCTTTTTACTGTGAAAACGGCACTTTGGGACTGTGAAAGTGACATTTTGGCCCTGTTGTCCCAAACTGCCCCAGCACTTCCCACATTGCTCAAAGTGGCTAGCTTTCATCCCAACACAGTTTATAGGGCCATACGGTACATAGTTTTCAAGTTACAGACTAAGCTAAGCAAAAGTGAACCAGGCCTTTTTACTATGAAAATGGCACTTTGGGACTGTGAAAGTGACATTTTGGCCCTGTTGTCCCAAACTGCCCCAGCACTTCCCACATTGCTCAAAGTGGCTAGCTTTCATCCCAACACAGTTTATAGGGCCATACGGTACATAGTTTTCAAGTTACAGACTAAGCTAAGCAAAAGTGAACCAGGCCTTTTTACTGTGAAAATGGCACTTTGGGACTGTGAAAGTGACATTTTGGCCCTGTTGTCCCAAACTGCCCCAGCACTTCCCACATTGCTCAAAGTGGCTAGCTTTCATCCCAACACAGTTTATAGGGCCATACGGTACATAGTTTTCAAGTTACAGACTAAGCTAAGCAAAAGTGAACCAGGCCTTTTTACTGTGAAAATGGCACTTTGGGACTGTGAAAGTGACATTTTGGCCCTGTTGTCCCAAACTGCCCCAGCACTTCCCACATTGCTCAAAGTGGCTAGCTTTCATCCCAACACAGTTTATAGGGCCATACGGTACATAGTTTTCAAGTTACAGACTAAGCTAAGCAAAATTAATCTTTTTTTTTTTACTGTGAAAATGGCACTTTGGGACTGTGAAAGGGTTAGGGTTAGGGTTAGGGTTTTGGCCCTGTTGTCCCAAACTGCCCCAGCACTTCCCACATTGCTCAAAGTGGCTAGCTTTCATCCCAACACAGTTTATAGGGCCATACCGTACATAGTTTTCAAGTTACAGACTAAGCTAAGCAAAAGTGAACCAGGCCTTTTTACTGTGAAAATGGCACTTTGGGACTGTGAAAGTGACATTTTGGCCCTGTTGTCCCAAACTGCCCCAGCACTTCCCACATTGCTCAAAGTGGCTAGCTTTCATCCCAACACAGTTTATAGGGCCATACGGTACATAGTTTTCAAGTTACAGACTAAGCTAAGCAAAATGAATCTTTTTTTTTTTACTGTGAAAATGGCACTTTGGGACTGTGAAAGGGTTAGGGTTAGGGTTTTGGCCCTGTTGTCCCAAACTGCCCCAGCACTTCCCACATTGCTCAAAGTGGCTAGCTTTCATCCCAACACAGTTTTTAGGGCCATACGGTACATAGTTTTCAAGTTACAGACTAAGCTAAGCAAAAGTGAACCAGGCCTTTTTACTGTGAAAATGGCACTTTGGGACTGTGAAAGTGACATTTTGGCCCTGTTGTCCCAAACTGCCCCAGCACTTCCCACATTGCTCAAAGTGGCTAGCTTTCATCCCAACACAGTTTATAGGGCCATACGGTACATAGTTTTCAAGTTACAGACTAAGCTAAGCAAAAGTGAACCAGGCCTTTTTACTGTGAAAATGGCACTTTGGGACTGTGAAAGTGACATTTTGGCCCTGTTGTCCCAAACTGCCCCAGCACTTCCCACATTGCTCAAAGTGGCTAGCTTTCATCCCAACACAGTTTATAGGGCCATACGGTACATAGTTTTCAAGTTACAGACTAAGCTAAGCAAAAGTGAACCAGGCCTTTTTACTGTGAAAACGGCACTTTGGGACTGTGAAAGTGACATTTTGGCCCTGTTGTCCCAAACTGCCCCAGCACTTCCCACATTGCTCAAAGTGGCTAGATTTCATCCCAACACAGTTTATAGGGCCATACGGTACATAGTTTTCAAGTTACAGACTAAGCTAAGCAAAATTAATCTTTTTTTTTTTACTGTGAAAATGGCACTTTGGGACTGTGAAAGGGTTAGGGTTAGGGTTTTGGCCCTGTTGTCCCAAACTGCCCCAGCACTTCCCACATTGCTCAAAGTGGCTAGCTTTCATCCCAACACAGTTTTTAGGGCCATACGGTACATAGTTTTCAATTTACAGACTAAGCTAAGCAAAAGTGAACCAGGCCTTTTTACTGTGAAAATGGCACTTTGGGACTGTGAAAGTGACATTTTGGCCCTGTTGTCCCAAACTGCCCCAGCACTTCCCACATTGCTCAAAGTGGCTAGCTTTCATCCCAACACAGTTTATAGGGCCATACGGTACATAGTTTTCAAGTTACAGACTAAGCTAAGCAAAAGTGAACCAGGCCTTTTTACTGTGAAAATGGCACTTTGGGACTGTGAAAGTGACATTTTGGCCCTGTTGTCCCAAACTGCCCCAGCACTTCCCACATTGCTCAAAGTGGCTAGCTTTCATCCCAACACAGTTTATAGGGCCATACGGTACATAGTTTTCAAGTTACAGACTAAGCTAAGCAAAATTAATCTTTTTTTTTTTACTGTGAAAATGGCACTTTGGGACTGTGAAAGGGTTGGGGTTAGGGTTAGGGTTTTGGCCCTGTTGTCCCAAACTGCCCCAGCACTTCCCACATTGCTCAAAGTGGCTAGCTTTCATCCCAACACAGTTTATAGGGCCATACGGTACATAGTTTTCAAGTTACAGACTAAGCTAAGCAAAATGAATCTTTTTTTTTTTACTGTGAAAATGGCACTTTGGGACTGTGAAAGGGTTAGGGTTAGGGTTTTGGCCCTGTTGTCCCAAACTGCCCCAGCACTTCCCACATTGCTCAAAGTGGCTAGCTTTCATCCCAACACAGTTTTTAGGGCCATACGGTACATAGTTTTCAATTTACAGACTAAGCTAAGCAAAAGTGAACCAGGCCTTTTTACTGTGAAAATGGCACTTTGGGACTGTGAAAGTGACATTTTGGCCCTGTTGTCCCAAACTGCCCCAGCACTTCCCACATTGCTCAAAGTGGCTAGCTTTCATCCCAACACAGTTTATAGGGCCATACGGTACATAGTTTTCAAGTTACAGACTAAGCTAAGCAAAAGTGAACCAGGCCTTTTTACTGTGAAAATGGCACTTTGGGACTGTGAAAGTGACATTTTGGCCCTGTTGTCCCAAACTGCCCCAGCACTTCCCACATTGCTCAAAGTGGCTAGCTTTCATCCCAACACAATTTATAGGGCCATACGGTACATAGTTTTCAAGTTACAGACTAAGCTAAGCAAAAGTGAACCAGGCCTTTTTACTGTGAAAACGGCACTTTGGGACTGTGAAAGTGACATTTTGGCCCTGTTGTCCCAAACTGCCCCAGCACTTCCCACATTGCTCAAAGTGGCTAGATTTCATCCCAACACAGTTTATAGGGCCATACGGTACATAGTTTTCAAGTTACAGACTAAGCTAAGCAAAATTAATCTTTTTTTTTTTACTGTGAAAATGGCACTTTGGGACTGTGAAAGGGTTAGGGTTAGGGTTTTGGCCCTGTTGTCCCAAACTGCCCCAGCACTTCCCACATTGCTCAAAGTGGCTAGCTTTCATCCCAACACAGTTTTTAGGGCCATACGGTACATAGTTTTCAATTTACAGACTAAGCTAAGCAAAAGTGAACCAGGCCTTTTTACTGTGAAAATGGCACTTTGGGACTGTGAAAGTGACATTTTGGCCCTGTTGTCCCAAACTGCCCCAGCACTTCCCACATTGCTCAAAGTGGCTAGCTTTCATCCCAACACAGTTTATAGGGCCATACGGTACATAGTTTTCAAGTTACAGACTAAGCTAAGCAAAAGTGAACCAGGCCTTTTTACTGTGAAAATGGCACTTTGGGACTGTGAAAGTGACATTTTGGCCCTGTTGTCCCAAACTGCCCCAGCACTTCCCACATTGCTCAAAGTGGCTAGCTTTCATCCCAACACAGTTTATAGGGCCATACGGTACATAGTTTTCAAGTTACAGACTAAGCTAAGCAAAATTAATCTTTTTTTTTTTACTGTGAAAATGGCACTTTGGGACTGTGAAAGGGTTGGGGTTAGGGTTAGGGTTTTGGCCCTGTTGTCCCAAACTGCCCCAGCACTTCCCACATTGCTCAAAGTGGCTAGCTTTCATCCCAACACAGTTTATAGGGCCATACGGTACATAGTTTTCAAGTTACAGACTAAGCTAAGCAAAATGAATCTTTTTTTTTTTACTGTGAAAATGGCACTTTGGGACTGTGAAAGGGTTAGGGTTAGGGTTTTGGCCCTGTTGTCCCAAACTGCCCCAGCACTTCCCACATTGCTCAAAGTGGCTAGCTTTCATCCCAACACAGTTTTTAGGGCCATACGGTACATAGTTTTCAATTTACAGACTAAGCTAAGCAAAAGTGAACCAGGCCTTTTTACTGTGAAAATGGCACTTTGGGACTGTGAAAGTGACATTTTGGCCCTGTTGTCCCAAACTGCCCCAGCACTTCCCACATTGCTCAAAGTGGCTAGCTTTCATCCCAACACAGTTTATAGGGCCATACGGTACATAGTTTTCAAGTTACAGACTAAGCTAAGCAAAAGTGAACCAGGTCTTTTTACTGTGAAAATGGCACTTTGGGACTGTGAAAGTGACATTTTGGCCCTGTTGTCCCAAACTGCCCCAGCACTTCCCACATTGCTCAAAGTGGCTA
Organism: Protomyctophum bolini; assembly: GCF_963924005.1. Taxonomy (NCBI): domain Eukaryota; kingdom Metazoa; phylum Chordata; class Actinopteri; order Myctophiformes; family Myctophidae; genus Protomyctophum; species Protomyctophum bolini. The sequence continues at coordinate 241,458 of NW_027665532.1, forward strand.
GCTTTCATCCCAACACAGTTTATAGGGCCATACGGTACATAGTTTTCAAGTTACAGACTAAGCTAAGCAAAATGAATCTTTTTTTTTTTACTGTGAAAATGGCACTTTGGGACTGTGAAAGGGTTGGGGTTAGGGTTAGGGTTTTGGCCCTGTTGTCCCAAACTGCCCCAGCACTTCCCACATTGCTCAAAGTGGCTAGCTTTCATCCCAACACAGTTTATAGGGCCATACGGTACATAGTTTTCAAGTTACAGACTAAGCTAAGCAAAATGAATCTTTTTTTTTTTACTGTGAAAATGGCACTTTGGGACTGTGAAAGGGTTAGGGTTAGGGTTAGGGTTTTGGCCCTGTTGTCCCAAACTGCCCCAGCACTTCCCACATTGCTCAAAGTGGCTAGCTTTCATCCCAACACAGTTTATAGGGCCATACGGTACATAGTTTTCAAGTTACAGACTAAGCTAAGCAAAAGTGAACCAGGCCTTTTTACTGTGAAAATGACACTTTGGGACTGTGAAAGTGACATTTTGGCCCTGTTGTCCCAAACTGCCCCAGCACTTCCCACATTGCTCAAAGTGGCTAGCTTTCATCCCAACACAGTTTATAGGGCCATACGGTACATAGTTTTCAAGTTACAGACTAAGCTAAGCATAATGAATCTTTTTTTTTTTACTGTGAAAATGGCACTTTGGGACTGTGAAAGGGTTAGGGTTAGGGTTAGGGTTTTGGCCCTGTTGTCCCAAACTGCCCCAGCACTTCCCACATTGCTCAAAGTGGCTAGCTTTCATCCCAACACAGTTTATAGGGCCATACGGTACATAGTTTTCAAGTTACAGACTAAGCTAAGCAAAATGAATCATTTTTTTTTTACTGTGAAAATGGCACTTTGGGACTGTGAAAGGGTTGGGGTTAGGGTTAGGGTTTTGGCCCTGTTGTCCCAAACTGCCCCAGCACTTCCCACATTGCTCAAAGTGGCTAGCTTTCATCCCAACACAGTTTATAGGGCCATACGGTACATAGTTTTCAAGTTACAGACTAAGCTAAGCAAAATTAATCTTTTTTTTTTTACTGTGAAAATGGCACTTTGGGACTGTGAAAGGGTTAGGGTTAGGGTTAGGGTTTTGGCCCTGTTGTCCCAAACTGCCCCAGCACTTCCCACATTGCTCAAAGTGGCTAGCTTTCATCCCAACACAGTTTATAGGGCCATACGGTACATAGTTTTCAAGTTACAGACTAAGCTAAGCAAAATGAATCTTTTTTTTTTACTGTGAAAATGGCACTTTGGGACTGTGAAAGGGTTGGGGTTAGGGTTAGGGTTTTGGCCCTGTTGTCCCAAACTGCCCCAGCACTTCCCACATTGCTCAAAGTGGCTAGCTTTCATCCCAACACAGTTTATAGGGCCATACGGTACATAGTTTTCAAGTTACAGACTAAGCTAAGCAAAATGAATCTTTTTTTTTTTACTGTGAAAATGGCACTTTGGGACTGTGAAAGGGTTGGGGTTAGGGTTAGGGTTTTGGCCCTGTTGTCCCAAACTGCCCCAGCACTTCCCACATTGCTCAAAGTGGCTAGCTTTCATCCCAACACAGTTTATAGGGCCATACGGTACATAGTTTTCAAGTTACAGACTAAGCTAAGCAAAAGTGAACCAGGCCTTTTTACTGTGAAAATGGCACTTTGGGACTGTGAAAGTGACATTTTGGCCCTGTTGTCCCAAACTGCCCCAGCACTTCCCACATTGCTCAAATTGGCTAGCTTTCATCCCAACACAGTTTATAGGGCCATACGGTACATAGTTTTCAAGTTACAGACTAAGCTAAGCAAAATTAATCTTTTTTTTTTTACTGTGAAAATGGCACTTTGGGACTGTGAAAGGGTTGGGGTTAGGGTTAGGGTTTTGGCCCTGTTGTCCCAAACTGCCCCAGCACTTCCCACATTGCTCAAAGTGGCTAGCTTTCATCCCAACACAGTTTATAGGGCCATACGGTACATAGTTTTCAAGTTACAGACTAAGCTAAGCAAAATGAATCTTTTTTTTTTTACTGTGAAAATGGCACTTTGGGACTGTGAAAGGGTTAGGGTTAGGGTTAGGGTTTTGGCCCTGTTGTCCCAAACTGCCCCAGCACTTCCCACATTGCTCAAAGTGGCTAGCTTTCATCCCAACACAGTTTATAGGGCCATACGGTACATAGTTTTCAAGTTACAGACTAAGCTAAGCAAAAGTGAACCAGGCCTTTTTACTGTGAAAATGGCACTTTGGGACTGTGAAAGTGACATTTTGGCCCTGTTGTCCCAAACTGCCCCAGCACTTCCCACATTGCTCAAAGTGGCTAGCTTTCATCCCAACACAGTTTATAGGGCCATACGGTACATAGTTTTCAAGTTACAGACTAAGCTAAGCAAAATGAATCTTTTTTTTTTTACTGTGAAAATGGCACTTTGGGACTGTGAAAGGGTTAGGGTTAGGGTTTTGGCCCTGTTGTCCCAAACTGCCCCAGCACTTCCCACATTGCTCAAAGTGGCTAGCTTTCATCCCAACACAGTTTATAGTGCCATACGGTACATAGTTTTCAAGTTACAGACTAAGCTAAGCAAAAGTGAACCAGGCCTTTTTACTGTGAAAATGGCACTTTGGGACTGTGAAAGTGACATTTTGGCCCTGTTGTCCCAAACTGCCCCAGCACTTCCCACATTGCTCAAAGTGGCTAGCTTTCATCCCAACACAGTTTATAGGGCCATACGGTACATAGTTTTCAAGTTACAGACTAAGCTAAGCAAAATTAATCTTTTTTTTTTTACTGTGAAAATGGCACTTTGGGACTGTGAAAGGGTTGGGGTTAGGGTTAGGGTTTTGGCCCTGTTGTCCCAAACTGCCCCAGCACTTCCCACATTGCTCAAAGTGGCTAGCTTTCATCCCAACACAGTTTATAGGGCCATACGGTACATAGTTTTCAAGTTACAGACTAAGCTAAGCAAAATTAATCTTTTTTTTTTTACTGTGAAAATGGCACTTTGGGACTGTGAAAGGGTTAGGGTTAGGGTTAGGGTTTTGGCCCTGTTGTCCCAAACTGCCCCAGCACTTCCCACATTGCTCAAAGTGGCTAGCTTTCATCCCAACACAGTTTATAGGGCCATACGGTACATAGTTTTCAAGTTACAGACTAAGCTAAGCAAAAGTGAACCAGGCCTTTTTACTGTGAAAATGGCACTTTGGGACTGTGAAAGTGACATTTTGGCCCTGTTGTCCCAAACTGCCCCAGCACTTCCCACATTGCTCAAAGTGGCTAGCTTTCATCCCAACACAGTTTATAGGGCCATACGGTACATAGTTTTCAAGTTACAGACTAAGCTAAGCAAAATTAATCTTTTTTTTTTTACTGTGAAAATGGCACTTTGGGACTGTGAAAGGGTTGGGGTTAGGGTTAGGGTTTTGGCCCTGTTGTCCCAAACTGCCCCAGCACTTCCCACATTGCTCAAAGTGGCTAGCTTTCATCCCAACACAGTTTATAGGGCCATACGGTACATAGTTTTCAAGTTACAGACTAAGCTAAGCAAAATGAATCTTTTTTTTTTTACTGTGAAAATGGCACTTTGGGACTGTGAAAGGGTTAGGGTTAGGGTTAGGGTTTTGGCCCTGTTGTCCCAAACTGCCCCAGCACTTCCCACATTGCTCAAAGTGGCTAGCTTTCATCCCAACACAGTTTATAGGGCCATACGGTACATAGTTTTCAAGTTACAGACTAAGCTAAGCAAAAGTGAACCAGGCCTTTTTACTGTGAAAATGGCACTTTGGGACTGTGAAAGTGACATTTTGGCCCTGTTGTCCCAAACTGCCCCAGCACTTCCCACATTGCTCAAAGTGGCTAGCTTTCATCCCAACACAGTTTATAGGGCCATACGGTACATAGTTTTCAAGTTACAGACTAAGCTAAGCAAAAGTGAACCAGGCCTTTTTACTGTGAAAATGGCACTTTGGGACTGTGAAAGTGACATTTTGGCCCTGTTGTCCCAAACTGCCCCAGCACTTCCCACATTGCTCAAAGTGGCTAGCTTTCATCCCAACACAGTTTATAGGGCCATACGGTACATAGTTTTCAAGTTACAGACTAAGCTAAGCAAAATGAATCTTTTTTTTTTTACTGTGAAAATGGCACTTTGGGAGTGTGAAAGGGTTGGGGTTAGGGTTAGGGTTTTGGCCCTGTTGTCCCAAACTGCCCCAGCACTTCCCACATTGCTCAAAGTGGCTAGCTTTCATCCCAACACATTTTATAGGGCCATACGGTACATAGTTTTCAAGTTACAGACTAAGCTAAGCAAAAGTGAACCAGGCCTTTTTACTGTGAAAATGGCACTTTGGGACTGTGAAAGTGACATTTTGGCCCTGTTGTCCCAAACTGCCCCAGCACTTCCCACATTGCTCAAAGTGGCTAGCTTTCATCCCAACACAGTTTATAGGGCCATACGGTACATAGTTTTCAAGTTACAGACTAAGCTAAGCAAAAGTGAACCAGGCCTTTTTACTGTGAAAATGGCACTTTGGGACTGTGAAAGTGACATTTTGGCCCTGTTGTCCCAAACTGCCCCAGCACTTCCCACATTGCTCAAAGTGGCTAGCTTTCATCCCAACACAGTTTATAGGGCCATACGGTACATAGTTTTCAAGTTACAGACTAAGCTAAGCAAAATGAATCTTTTTTTTTTTACTGTGAAAATGGCACTTTGGGACTGTGAAAGGGTTGGGGTTAGGGTTAGGGTTTTGGCCCTGTTGTCCCAAACTGCCCCAGCACTTCCCACATTGCTCAAAGTGGCTAGCTTTCATCCCAACACAGTTTATAGGGCCATACGGTACATAGTTTTCAAGTTACAGACTAAGCTAAGCAAAATGAATCTTTTTTTTTTTACTGTGAAAATGGCACTTTGGGACTGTGAAAGTGACATTTTGGCCCTGTTGTCCCAAACTGCCCCAGCACTTCCCACATTGCTCAAAGTGGCTAGCTTTCATCCCAACACAGTTTATAGGGCCATACGGTACATAGTTTTCAAGTTACAGACTAAGCTAAGCAAAATGAATCTTTTTTTTTTTACTGTGAAAATGGCACTTTGGGACTGTGAAAGGGTTGGGGTTAGGGTTAGGGTTTTGGCCCTGTTGTCCCAAACTGCCCCAGCACTTCCCACATTGCTCAAAGTGGCTAGCTTTCATCCCAACACAGTTTATAGGGCCATACGGTACATAGTTTTCAAGTTACAGACTAAGCTAAGCAAAATTAATATATTTTTTTTTACTGTGAAAATGGCACTTTGGGACTGTGAAAGGGTTAGGGTTAGGGTTAGGGTTTTGGCCCTGTTGTCCCAAACTGCCCCAGCACTTCCCACATTGCTCAAAGTGGCTAGCTTTCATCCCAACACAGTTTATAGGGCCATACGGTACATAGTTTTCAAGTTACAGACTAAGCTAAGCAAAAGTGAACCAGGCCTTTTTACTGTGAAAATGGCACTTTGGGACTGTGAAAGTGACATTTTGGCCCTGTTGTCCCAAACTGCCCCAGCACTTCCCACATTGCTCAAAGTGGCTAGCTTTCATCCCAACACAGTTTATAGGGCCATACGGTACATAGTTTTCAAGTTACAGACTAAGCTAAGCAAAATGAATCTTTTTTTTTTTACTGTGAAAATGGCACTTTGGGACTGTGAAAGGGTTAGGGTTAGGGTTAGGGTTTTGGCCCTGTTGTCCCAAACTGCCCCAGCACTTCCCACATTGCTCAAAGTGGCTAGCTTTCATCCCAACACAGTTTATAGGGCCATACGGTACATAGTTTTCAAGTTACAGACTAAGCTAAGCAAAATTAATCTTTTTTTTTTACTGTGAAAATGGCACTTTGGGACTGTGAAAGGGTTGGGGTTAGGGTTAGGGTTTTGGCCCTGTTGTCCCAAACTGCCCCAGCACTTCCCACATTGCTCAAAGTGGCTAGCTTTCATCCCAACACAGTTTATAGGGCCATACGGTACATAGTTTTCAAGTTACAGACTAAGCTAAGCAAAATGAATCTTTTTTTTTTTACTGTGAAAATGGCACTTTGGGACTGTGAAAGGGTTGGGGTTAGGGTTAGGGTTTTGGCCCTGTTGTCCCAAACTGCCCCAGCACTTCCCACATTGCTCAAAGTGGCTAGCTTTCATCCCAACACAGTTTATAGGGCCATACGGTACATAGTTTTCAAGTTACAGACTAAGCTAAGCAAAAGTGAACCAGGCCTTTTTACTGTGAAAATGGCACTTTGGGACTGTGAAAGTGACATTTTGGCCCTGTTGTCCCAAACTGCCCCAGCACTTCCCACATTGCTCAAATTGGCTAGCTTTCATCCCAACACAGTTTATAGGGCCATACGGTACATAGTTTTCAAGTTACAGACTAAGCTAAGCAAAATTAATCTTTTTTTTTTTACTGTGAAAATGGCACTTTGGGACTGTGAAAGGGTTGGGGTTAGGGTTAGGGTTTTGGCCCTGTTGTCCCAAACTGCCCCAGCACTTCCCACATTGCTCAAAGTGGCTAGCTTTCATCCCAACACAGTTTATAGGGCCATACGGTACATAGTTTTCAAGTTACAGACTAAGCTAAGCAAAAGTGAACCAGGCCTTTTTACTGTGAAAATGGCACTTTGGGACTGTGAAAGTGACATTTTGGCCCTGTTGTCCCAAACTGCCCCAGCACTTCCCACATTGCTCAAAGTGGCTAGCTTTCATCCCAACACAGTTTATAGGGCCATACGGTACATAGTTTTCAAGTTACAGACTAAGCTAAGCAAAATGAATCTTTTTTTTTTTACTGTGAAAATGGCACTTTGGGACTGTGAAAGGGTTAGGGTTAGGGTTTTGGCCCTGTTGTCCCAAACTGCCCCAGCACTTCCCACATTGCTCAAAGTGGCTAGCTTTCATCCCAACACAGTTTATAGGGCCATACGGTACATAGTTTTCAAGTTACAGACTAAGCTAAGCAAAAGTGAACCAGGCCTTTTTACTGTGAAAATGGCACTTTGGGACTGTGAAAGTGACATTTTGGCCCTGTTGTCCCAAACTGCCCCAGCACTTCCCACATTGCTCAAAGTGGCTAGCTTTCATCCCAACACAGTTTATAGGGCCATACGGTACATAGTTTTCAAGTTACAGACTAAGCTAAGCAAAATTAATCTTTTTTTTTTTACTGTGAAAATGGCACTTTGGGACTGTGAAAGGGTTGGGGTTAGGGTTAGGGTTTTGGCCCTGTTGTCCCAAACTGCCCCAGCACTTCCCACATTGCTCAAAGTGGCTAGCTTTCATCCCAACACAGTTTATAGGGCCATACGGTACATAGTTTTCAAGTTACAGACTAAGCTAAGCAAAATTAATCTTTTTTTTTTTACTGTGAAAATGGCACTTTGGGACTGTGAAAGGGTTAGGGTTAGGGTTAGGGTTTTGGCCCTGTTGTCCCAAACTGCCCCAGCACTTCCCACATTGCTCAAAGTGGCTAGCTTTCATCCCAACACAGTTTATAGGGCCATACGGTACATAGTTTTCAAGTTACAGACTAAGCTAAGCAAAAGTGAACCAGGCCTTTTTACTGTGAAAATGGCACTTTGGGACTGTGAAAGTGACATTTTGGCCCTGTTGTCCCAAACTGCCCCAGCACTTCCCACATTGCTCAAAGTGGCTAGCTTTCATCCCAACACAGTTTATAGGGCCATACGGTACATAGTTTTCAAGTTACAGACTAAGCTAAGCAAAATTAATCTTTTTTTTTTTACTGTGAAAATGGCACTTTGGGACTGTGAAAGGGTTGGGGTTAGGGTTAGGGTTTTGGCCCTGTTGTCCCAAACTGCCCCAGCACTTCCCACATTGCTCAAAGTGGCTAGCTTTCATCCCAACACAGTTTATAGGGCCATACGGTACATAGTTTTCAAGTTACAGACTAAGCTAAGCAAAATGAATCTTTTTTTTTTTACTGTGAAAATGGCACTTTGGGACTGTGAAAGGGTTAGGGTTAGGGTTAGGGTTTTGGCCCTGTTGTCCCAAACTGCCCCAGCACTTCCCACATTGCTCAAAGTGGCTAGCTTTCATCCCAACACAGTTTATAGGGCCATACGGTACATAGTTTTCAAGTTACAGACTAAGCTAAGCAAAAGTGAACCAGGCCTTTTTACTGTGAAAATGGCACTTTGGGACTGTGAAAGTGACATTTTGGCCCTGTTGTCCCAAACTGCCCCAGCACTTCCCACATTGCTCAAAGTGGCTAGCTTTCATCCCAACACAGTTTATAGGGCCATACGGTACATAGTTTTCAAGTTACAGACTAAGCTAAGCAAAAGTGAACCAGGCCTTTTTACTGTGAAAATGGCACTTTGGGACTGTGAAAGTGACATTTTGGCCCTGTTGTCCCAAACTGCCCCAGCACTTCCCACATTGCTCAAAGTGGCTAGCTTTCATCCCAACACAGTTTATAGGGCCATACGGTACATAGTTTTCAAGTTACAGACTAAGCTAAGCAAAATGAATCTTTTTTTTTTTACTGTGAAAATGGCACTTTGGGAGTGTGAAAGGGTTGGGGTTAGGGTTAGGGTTTTGGCCCTGTTGTCCCAAACTGCCCCAGCACTTCCCACATTGCTCAAAGTGGCTAGCTTTCATCCCAACACAGTTTATAGGGCCATACGGTACATAGTTTTCAAGTTACAGACTAAGCTAAGCAAAAGTGAACCAGGCCTTTTTACTGTGAAAATGGCACTTTGGGACTGTGAAAGTGACATTTTGGCCCTGTTGTCCCAAACTGCCCCAGCACTTCCCACATTGCTCAAAGTGGCTAGCTTTCATCCCAACACAGTTTATAGGGCCATACGGTACATAGTTTTCAAGTTACAGACTAAGCTAAGCAAAAGTGAACCAGGCCTTTTTACTGTGAAAATGGCACTTTGGGACTGTGAAAGTGACATTTTGGCCCTGTTGTCCCAAACTGCCCCAGCACTTCCCACATTGCTCAAAGTGGCTAGCTTTCATCCCAACACAGTTTATAGGGCCATACGGTACATAGTTTTCAAGTTACAGACTAAGCTAAGCAAAATGAATCTTTTTTTTTTTACTGTGAAAATGGCACTTTGGGACTGTGAAAGGGTTGGGGTTAGGGTTAGGGTTTTGGCCCTGTTGTCCCAAACTGCCCCAGCACTTCCCACATTGCTCAAAGTGGCTAGCTTTCATCCCAACACAGTTTATAGGGCCATACGGTACATAGTTTTCAAGTTACAGACTAAGCTAAGCAAAATGAATCTTTTTTTTTTTACTGTGAAAATGGCACTTTGGGACTGTGAAAGTGACATTTTGGCCCTGTTGTCCCAAACTGCCCCAGCACTTCCCACATTGCTCAAAGTGGCTAGCTTTCATCCCAACACAGTTTATAGGGCCATACGGTACATAGTTTTCAAGTTACAGACTAAGCTAAGCAAAATGAATCTTTTTTTTTTTACTGTGAAAATGGCACTTTGGGACTGTGAAAGGGTTGGGGTTAGGGTTAGGGTTTTGGCCCTGTTGTCCCAAACTGCCCCAGCACTTCCCACATTGCTCAAAGTGGCTAGCTTTCATCCCAACACAGTTTATAGGGCCATACGGTACATAGTTTTCAAGTTACAGACTAAGCTAAGCAAAATTAATATATTTTTTTTTACTGTGAAAATGGCACTTTGGGACTGTGAAAGGGTTAGGGTTAGGGTTAGGGTTTTGGCCCTGTTGTCCCAAACTGCCCCAGCACTTCCCACATTGCTCAAAGTGGCTAGCTTTCATCCCAACACAGTTTATAGGGCCATACGGTACATAGTTTTCAAGTTACAGACTAAGCTAAGCAAAAGTGAACCAGGCCTTTTTACTGTGAAAATGGCACTTTGGGACTGTGAAAGTGACATTTTGGCCCTGTTGTCCCAAACTGCCCCAGCACTTCCCACATTGCTCAAAGTGGCTAGCTTTCATCCCAACACAGTTTATAGGGCCATACGGTACATAGTTTTCAAGTTACAGACTAAGCTAAGCAAAATGAATCTTTTTTTTTTTACTGTGAAAATGGCACTTTGGGACTGTGAAAGGGTTAGGGTTAGGGTTAGGGTTTTGGCCCTGTTGTCCCAAACTGCCCCAGCACTTCCCACATTGCTCAAAGTGGCTAGCTTTCATCCCAACACAGTTTATAGGGCCATACGGTACATAGTTTTCAAGTTACAGACTAAGCTAAGCAAAATTAATCTTTTTTTTTTACTGTGAAAATGGCACTTTGGGACTGTGAAAGGGTTGGGGTTAGGGTTAGGGTTTTGGCCCTGTTGTCCCAAACTGCCCCAGCACTTCCCACATTGCTCAAAGTGGCTAGCTTTCATCCCAACACAGTTTATAGGGCCATACGGTACATAGTTTTCAAGTTACAGACTAAGCTAAGCAAAATGAATCTTTTTTTTTTTACTGTGAAAATGGCACTTTGGGACTGTGAAAGGGTTAGGGTTAGGGTTAGGGTTTTGGCCCTGTTGTCCCAAACTGCCCCAGCACTTCCCACATTGCTCAAAGTGGCTAGCTTTCATCCCAACACAGTTTATAGGGCCATACGGTACATAGTTTTCAAGTTACAGACTAAGCTAAGCAAAAGTGAACCAGGCCTTTTTACTGTGAAAATGGCACTTTGGGACTGTGAAAGTGACATTTTGGCCCTGTTGTCCCAAACTGCCCCAGCACTTCCCACATTGCTCAAAGTGGCTAGCTTTCATCCCAACACAGTTTATAGGGCCATACGGTACATAGTTTTCAAGTTACAGACTAAGCTAAGCAAAATGAATCTTTTTTTTTTTACTGTGAAAATGGCACTTTGGGACTGTGAAAGGGTTGGGGTTAGGGTTAGGGTTTTGGCCCTGTTGTCCCAAACTGCCCCAGCACTTCCCACATTGCTCAAAGTGGCTAGCTTTCATCCCAACACAGTTTATAGGGCCATACGGTACATAGTTTTCAAGTTACAGACTAAGCTAAGCAAAATGAATCTTTTTTTTTTTACTGTGAAAATGGCACTTTGGGACTGTGAAAGGGTTAGGGTTAGGGTTAGGGTTTTGGCCCTGTTGTCCCAAACTGCCCCAGCACTTCCCACATTGCTCAAAGTGGCTAGCTTTCATCCCAACACAGTTTATAGGGCCATACGGTACATAGTTTTCAAGTTACAGACTAAGCTAAGCAAAAGTGAACCAGGCCTTTTTACTGTGAAAATGGCACTTTGGGACTGTGAAAGTGACATTTTGGCCCTGTTGTCCCAAACTGCCCCAGCACTTCCCACATTGCTCAAAGTGGCTAGCTTTCATCCCAACACAGTTTATAGGGCCATACGGTACATAGTTTTCAAGTTACAGACTAAGCTAAGCAAAATGAATCTTTTTTTTTTTACTGTGAAAATGGCACTTTGGGACTGTGAAAGGGTTAGGGTTAGGGTTAGGGTTTTGGCCCTGTTGTCCCAAACTGCCCCAGCACTTCCCACATTGCTCAAAGTGGCTAGCTTTCATCCCAACACAGTTTATAGGGCCATACGGTACATAGTTTTCAAGTTACAGACTAAGCTAAGCAAAAGTGAACCAGGCCTTTTTACTGTGAAAACGGCACTTTGGGACTGTGAAAGTGACATTTTGGCCCTGTTGTCCCAAACTGCCCCAGCACTTCCCACATTGCTCAAAGTGGCTAGCTTTCATCCCAACACAGTTTATAGGGCCATACGGTACATAGTTTTCAAGTTACAGACTAAGCTAAGCAAAAGTGAACCAGGCCTTTTTACTGTGAAAATGGCACTTTGGGACTGTGAAAGTGACATTTTGGCCCTGTTGTCCCAAACTGCCCCAGCACTTCCCACATTGCTCAAAGTGGCTAGCTTTCATCCCAACACAGTTTATAGGGCCATACGGTACATAGTTTTCAAGTTACAGACTAAGCTAAGCAAAATGAATCTTTTTTTTTTTACTGTGAAAATGGCACTTTGGGACTGTGAAAGGGTTAGGGTTAGGGTTAGGGTTTTGGCCCTGTTGTCCCAAACTGCCCCAGCACTTCCCACATTGCTCAAAGTGGCTAGCTTTCATCCCAACACAGTTTATAGGGCCATACGGTACATAGTTTTCAAGTTACAGACTAAGCTAAGCAAAAGTGAACCAGGCCTTTTTACTGTGAAAACGGCACTTTGGGACTGTGAAAGTGACATTTTGGCCCTGTTGTCCCAAACTGCCCCAGCACTTCCCACATTGCTCAAAGTGGCTAGCTTTCATCCCAACACAGTTTATAGGGCCATACGGTACATAGTTTTCAAGTTACAGACTAAGCTAAGCAAAAGTGAACCAGGCCTTTTTACTGTGAAAATGGCACTTTGGGACTGTGAAAGTGACATTTTGGCCCTGTTGTCCCAAACTGCCCCAGCACTTCCCACATTGCTCAAAGTGGCTAGCTTTCATCCCAACACAGTTTATAGGGCCATACGGTACATAGTTTTCAAGTTACAGACTAAGCTAAGCAAAAGTGAACCAGGCCTTTTTACTGTGAAAACGGCACTTTGGGACTGTGAAAGTGACATTTTGGCCCTGTTGTCCCAAACTGCCCCAGCACTTCCCACATTGCTCAAAGTGGCTAGCTTTCATCCCAACACAGTTTATAGGGCCATACGGTACATAGTTTTCAAGTTACAGACTAAGCTAAGCAAAAGTGAACCAGGCCTTTTTACTGTGAAAATGGCACTTTGGGACTGTGAAAGTGACATTTTGGCCCTGTTGTCCCAAACTGCCCCAGCACTTCCCACATTGCTCAAAGTGGCTAGCTTTCATCCCAACACAGTTTATAGGGCCATACGGTACATAGTTTTCAAGTTACAGACTAAGCTAAGCAAAATGAATCTTTTTTTTTTTACTGTGAAAATGGCACTTTGGGACTGTGAAAGGGTTAGGGTTAGGGTTAGGGTTTTGGCCCTGTTGTCCCAAACTGCCCCAGCACTTCCCACATTGCTCAAAGTGGCTAGCTTTCATCCCAACACAGTTTATAGGGCCATACGGTACATAGTTTTCAAGTTACAGACTAAGCTAAGCAAAAGTGAACCAGGCCTTTTTACTGTGAAAATGGCACTTTGGGACTGTGAAAGTGACATTTTGGCCCTGTTGTCCCAAACTGCCCCAGCACTTCCCACATTGCTCAAAGTGGCTAGCTTTCATCCCAACACAGTTTATAGGGCCATACGGTACATAGTTTTCAAGTTACAGACTAAGCTAAGCAAAATGAATCTTTTTTTTTTTACTGTGAAAATGGCACTTTGGGACTGTGAAAGGGTTAGGGTTAGGGTTAGGGTTTTGGCCCTGTTGTCCCAAACTGCCCCAGCACTTCCCACATTGCTCAAAGTGGCTAGCTTTCATCCCAACACAGTTTATAGGGCCATACGGTACATAGTTTTCAAGTTACAGACTAAGCTAAGCAAAAGTGAACCAGGCCTTTTTACTGTGAAAACGGCACTTTGGGACTGTGAAAGTGACATTTTGGCCCTGTTGTCCCAAACTGCCCCAGCACTTCCCACATTGCTCAAAGTGGCTAGCTTTCATCCCAACACAGTTTATAGGGCCATACGGTACATAGTTTTCAAGTTACAGACTAAGCTAAGCAAAAGTGAACCAGGCCTTTTTACTGTGAAAATGGCACTTTGGGACTGTGAAAGTGACATTTTGGCCCTGTTGTCCCAAACTGCCCCAGCACTTCCCACATTGCTCAAAGTGGCTAGCTTTCATCCCAACACAGTTTATAGGGCCATACGGTACATAGTTTTCAAGTTACAGACTAAGCTAAGCAAAAGTGAACCAGGCCTTTTTACTGTGAAAACGGCACTTTGGGACTGTGAAAGTGACATTTTGGCCCTGTTGTCCTAAACTGCCCCAGCACTTCCCACATTGCTCAAAGTGGCTAGCTTTCATCCCAACACAGTTTATAGGGCCATACGGTACATAGTTTTCAAGTTACAGACTAAGCTAAGCAAAAGTGAACCAGGCCTTTTTACTGTGAAAATGGCACTTTGGGACTGTGAAAGTGACATTTTGGCCCTGTTGTCCCAAACTGCCCCAGCACTTCCCACATTGCTCAAAGTGGCTAGCTTTCATCCCAACACAGTTTATAGGGCCATACGGTACATAGTTTTCAAGTTACAGACTAAGCTAAGCAAAATGAATCTTTTTTTTTTTACTGTGAAAATGGCACTTTGGGACTGTGAAAGGGTTAGGGTTAGGGTTAGGGTTTTGGCCCTGTTGTCCCAAACTGCCCCAGCACTTCCCACATTGCTCAAAGTGGCTAGCTTTCATCCCAACACAGTTTATAGGGCCATACGGTACATAGTTTTCAAGTTACAGACTAAGCTAAGCAAAAGTGAACCAGGCCTTTTTACTGTGAAAATGGCACTTTGGGACTGTGAAAGTGACATTTTGGCCCTGTTGTCCCAAACTGCCCCAGCACTTCCCACATTGCTCAAAGTGGCTAGCTTTCATCCCAACACAGTTTATAGGGCCATACGGTACATAGTTTTCAAGTTACAGACTAAGCTAAGCAAAATGAATCTTTTTTTTTTTACTGTGAAAATGGCACTTTGGGACTGTGAAAGGGTTAGGGTTAGGGTTAGGGTTTTGGCCCTGTTGTCCCAAACTGCCCCAGCACTTCCCACATTGCTCAAAGTGGCTAGCTTTCATCCCAACACAGTTTATAGGGCCATACGGTACATAGTTTTCAAGTTACAGACTAAGCTAAGCAAAAGTGAACCAGGCCTTTTTACTGTGAAAACGGCACTTTGGGACTGTGAAAGTGACATTTTGGCCCTGTTGTCCCAAACTGCCCCAGCACTTCCCACATTGCTCAAAGTGGCTAGCTTTCATCCCAACACAGTTTATAGGGCCATACGGTACATAGTTTTCAAGTTACAGACTAAGCTAAGCAAAAGTGAACCAGGCCTTTTTACTGTGAAAATGGCACTTTGGGACTGTGAAAGTGACATTTTGGCCCTGTTGTCCCAAACTGCCCCAGCACTTCCCACATTGCTCAAAGTGGCTAGCTTTCATCCCAACACAGTTTATAGGGCCATACGGTACATAGTTTTCAAGTTACAGACTAAGCTAAGCAAAATGAATCTTTTTTTTTTTACTGTGAAAATGGCACTTTGGGACTGTGAAAGGGTTAGGGTTAGGGTTAGGGTTTTGGCCCTCTTGTCCCAAACTGCCCCAGCACTTCCCACATTGCTCAAAGTGGCTAGCTTTCATCCCAACACAGTTTATAGGGCCATACGGTACATAGTTTTCAAGTTACAGACTAAGCTAAGCAAAAGTGAACCAGGCCTTTTTACTGTGAAAATGGCACTTTGGGACTGTGAAAGTGACATTTTGGCCCTGTTGTCCCAAACTGCCCCAGCACTTCCCACATTGCTCAAAGTGGCTAGCTTTCATCCCAACACAGTTTATAGGGCCATACGGTACATAGTTTTCAAGTTACAGACTAAGCTAAGCAAAAGTGAACCAGGCCTTTTTACTGTGAAAATGGCACTTTGGGACTGTGAAAGTGACATTTTGGCCCTGTTGTCCCAAACTGCCCCAGCACTTCCCACATTGCTCAAAGTGGCTAGCTTTCATCCCAACACAGTTTATAGGGCCATACGGTACATAGTTTTCAAGTTACAGACTAAGCTAAGCAAAAGTGAACCAGGCCTTTTTACTGTGAAAACGGCACTTTGGGACTGTGAAAGTGACATTTTGGCCCTGTTGTCCCAAACTGCCCCAGCACTTCCCACATTGCTCAAAGTGGCTAGCTTTCATCCCAACACAGTTTATAGGGCCATACGGTACATAGTTTTCAAGTTACAGACTAAGCTAAGCAAAAGTGAACCAGGCCTTTTTACTGTGAAAATGGCACTTTGGGACTGTGAAAGTGACATTTTGGCCCTGTTGTCCCAAACTGCCCCAGCACTTCCCACATTGCTCAAAGTGGCTAGCTTTCATCCCAACACAGTTTATAGGGCCATACGGTACATAGTTTTCAAGTTACAGACTAAGCTAAGCAAAATGAATCTTTTTTTTTTTACTGTGAAAATGGCACTTTGGGACTGTGAAAGGGTTAGGGTTAGGGTTAGGGTTTTGGCCCTGTTGTCCCAAACTGCCCCAGCACTTCCCACATTGCTCAAAGTGGCTAGCTTTCATCCCAACACAGTTTATAGGGCCATACGGTACATAGTTTTCAAGTTACAGACTAAGCTAAGCAAAAGTGAACCAGGCCTTTTTACTGTGAAAATGGCACTTTGGGACTGTGAAAGTGACATTTTGGCCCTGTTGTCCCAAACTGCCCCAGCACTTCCCACATTGCTCAAAGTGGCTAGCTTTCATCCCAACACAGTTTATAGGGCCATACGGTACATAGTTTTCAAGTTACAGACTAAGCTAAGCAAAAGTGAACCAGGCCTTTTTACTGTGAAAATGGCACTTTGGGACTGTGAAAGTGACATTTTGGCCCTGTTGTCCCAAACTGCCCCAGCACTTCCCACATTGCTCAAAGTGGCTAGCTTTCATCCCAACACAGTTTATAGGGCCATACGGTACATAGTTTTCAAGTTACAGACTAAGCTAAGCAAAAGTGAACCAGGCCTTTTTACTGTGAAAACGGCACTTTGGGACTGTGAAAGTGACATTTTGGCCCTGTTGTCCCAAACTGCCCCAGCACTTCCCACATTGCTCAAAGTGGCTAGCTTTCATCCCAACACAGTTTATAGGGCCATACGGTACATAGTTTTCAAGTTACAGACTAAGCTAAGCAAAAGTGAACCAGGCCTTTTTACTGTGAAAATGGCACTTTGGGACTGTGAAAGTGACATTTTGGCCCTGTTGTCCCAAACTGCCCCAGCACTTCCCACATTGCTCAAAGTGGCTAGCTTTCATCCCAACACAGTTTATAGGGCCATACGGTACATAGTTTTCAAGTTACAGACTAAGCTAAGCAAAAGTGAACCAGGCCTTTTTACTGTGAAAACGGCACTTTGGGACTGTGAAAGTGACATTTTGGCCCTGTTGTCCCAAACTGCCCCAGCACTTCCCACATTGCTCAAAGTGGCTAGCTTTCATCCCAACACAGTTTATAGGGCCATACGGTACATAGTTTTCAAGTTACAGACTAAGCTAAGCAAAAGTGAACCAGGCCTTTTTACTGTGAAAATGGCACTTTGGGACTGTGAAAGTGACATTTTGGCCCTGTTGTCCCAAACTGCCCCAGCACTTCCCACATTGCTCAAAGTGGCTAGCTTTCATCCCAACACAGTTTATAGGGCCATACGGTACATAGTTTTCAAGTTACAGACTAAGCTAAGCAAAATGAATCTTTTTTTTTTTACTGTGAAAATGGCACTTTGGGACTGTGAAAGGGTTAGGGTTAGGGTTAGGGTTTTGGCCCTGTTGTCCCAAACTGCCCCAGCACTTCCCACATTGCTCAAAGTGGCTAGCTTTCATCCCAACACAGTTTATAGGGCCATACGGTACATAGTTTTCAAGTTACAGACTAAGCTAAGCAAAAGTGAACCAGGCCTTTTTACTGTGAAAATGGCACTTTGGGACTGTGAAAGTGACATTTTGGCCCTGTTGTCCCAAACTGCCCCAGCACTTCCCACATTGCTCAAAGTGGCTAGCTTTCATCCCAACACAGTTTATAGGGCCATACGGTACATAGTTTTCAAGTTACAGACTAAGCTAAGCAAAATGAATCTTTTTTTTTTTACTGTGAAAATGGCACTTTGGGACAGTGAAAGGGTTGGGGTTAGGGTTAGGGTTTTGGCCCTGTTGTCCCAAACTGCCCCAGCACTTCCCACATTGCTCAAAGTGGCTAGCTTTCATCCCAACACAGTTTATAGGGCCATACGGTACATAGTTTTCAAGTTACAGACTAAGCTAAGCAAAATGAATCTTTTTTTTTTTACTGTGAAAATGGCACTTTGGGACTGTGAAAGGGTTAGGGTTAGGGTTAGGGTTTTGGCCCTGTTGTCCCAAACTGCCCCAGCACTTCCCACATTGCTCAAAGTGGCTAGCTTTCATCCCAACACAGTTTATAGGGCCATACGGTACATAGTTTTCAAGTTACAGACTAAGCTAAGCAAAATGAATCTTTTTTTTTTTACTGTGAAAATGGCACTTTGGGACTGTGAAAGGGTTGGGGTTAGGGTTAGGGTTTTGGCCCTGTTGTCCCAAACTGCCCCAGCACTTCCCACATTGCTCAAAGTGGCTAGCTTTCATCCCAACACAGTTTATAGGGCCATACGGTACATAGTTTTCAAGTTACAGACTAAGCTAAGCAAAATGAATCTTTTTTTTTTTACTGTGAAAATGGCACTTTGGGACTGTGAAAGGGTTAGGGTTAGGGTTAGGGTTTTGGCCCTGTTGTCCCAAACTGCCCCAGCACTTCCCACATTGCTCAAAGTGGCTAGCTTTCATCCCAACACAGTTTATAGGGCCATACGGTACATAGTTTTCAAGTTACAGACTAAGCTAAGCAAAAGTGAACCAGGCCTTTTTACTGTGAAAATGGCACTTTGGGACTGTGAAAGTGACATTTTGGCCCTGTTGTCCCAAACTGCCCCAGCACTTCCCACATTGCTCAAAGTGGCTAGCTTTCATCCCAACACAGTTTATAGGGCCATACGGTACATAGTTTTCAAGTTACAGACTAAGCTAAGCAAAATGAATCTTTTTTTTTTTACTGTGAAAATGGCACTTTGGGACTGTGAAAGGGTTGGGGTTAGGGTTAGGGTTTTGGCCCTGTTGTCCCAAACTGCCCCAGCACTTCCCACATTGCTCAAAGTGGCTAGCTTTCATCCCAACACAGTTTATAGGGCCATACGGTACATAGTTTTCAAGTTACAGACTAAGCTAAGCAAAAGTGAACCAGGCCTTTTTACTGTGAAAATGGCACTTTGGGACTGTGAAAGTGACATTTTGGCCCTGTTGTCCCAAACTGCCCCAGCACTTCCCACATTGCTCAAAGTGGCTAGCTTTCATCCCAACACAGTTTATAGGGCCATACGGTACATAGTTTTCAAGTTACAGACTAAGCTAAGCAAAATGAATCTTTTTTTTTTTACTGTGAAAATGGCACTTTGGGACTGTGAAAGGGTTAGGGTTAGGGTTAGGGTTTTGGCCCTGTTGTCCCAAACTGCCCCAGCACTTCCCACATTGCTCAAAGTGGCTAGCTTTCATCCCAACACAGTTTATAGGGCCATACGGTACATAGTTTTCAAGTTACAGACTAAGCTAAGCAAAAGTGAACCAGGCCTTTTTACTGTGAAAACGGCACTTTGGGACTGTGAAAGTGACATTTTGGCCCTGTTGTCCCAAACTGCCCCAGCACTTCCCACATTGCTCAAAGTGGCTAGCTTTCATCCCAACACAGTTTATAGGGCCATACGGTACATAGTTTTCAAGTTACAGACTAAGCTAAGCAAAAGTGAACCAGGCCTTTTTACTGTGAAAATGGCACTTTGGGACTGTGAAAGTGACATTTTGGCCCTGTTGTCCCAAACTGCCCCAGCACTTCCCACATTGCTCAAAGTGGCTAGCTTTCATCCCAACACAGTTTATAGGGCCATACGGTACATAGTTTTCAAGTTACAGACTAAGCTAAGCAAAATGAATCTTTTTTTTTTTACTGTGAAAATGGCACTTTGGGACTGTGAAAGGGTTAGGGTTAGGGTTAGGGTTTTGGCCCTGTTGTCCCAAACTGCCCCAGCACTTCCCACATTGCTCAAAGTGGCTAGCTTTCATCCCAACACAGTTTATAGGGCCATACGGTACATAGTTTTCAAGTTACAGACTAAGCTAAGCAAAAGTGAACCAGGCCTTTTTACTGTGAAAACGGCACTTTGGGACTGTGAAAGTGACATTTTGGCCCTGTTGTCCCAAACTGCCCCAGCACTTCCCACATTGCTCAAAGTGGCTAGCTTTCATCCCAACACAGTTTATAGGGCCATACGGTACATAGTTTTCAAGTTACAGACTAAGCTAAGCAAAAGTGAACCAGGCCTTTTTACTGTGAAAATGGCACTTTGGGACTGTGAAAGTGACATTTTGGCCCTGTTGTCCCAAACTGCCCCAGCACTTCCCACATTGCTCAAAGTGGCTAGCTTTCATCCCAACACAGTTTATAGGGCCATACGGTACATAGTTTTCAAGTTACAGACTAAGCTAAGCAAAATTAATATTTTTTTTTTTACTGTGAAAATGGCACTTTGGGACTGTGAAAGGGTTACGGTTAGGGTTAGGGTTTTGGCCCTGTTGTCCCAAACTGCCCCAGCACTTCCCACATTGCTCAAAGTGGCTAGCTTTCATCCCAACACAGTTTATAGGGCCATACGGTACATAGTTTTCAAGTTACAGACTAAGCTAAGCAAAAGTGAACCAGGCCTTTTTACTGTGAAAATGGCACTTTGGGACTGTGAAAGTGACATTTTGGCCCTGTTGTCCCAAACTGCCCCAGCACTTCCCACATTGCTCAAAGTGGCTAGCTTTCATCCCAACACAGTTTATAGGGCCATACGGTACATAGTTTTCAAGTTACAGACTAAGCTAAGCAAAATGAATCTTTTTTTTTTTACTGTGAAAATGGCACTTTGGGACTGTGAAAGGGTTGGGGTTAGGGTTAGGGTTTTGGCCCTGTTGTCCCAAACTGCCCCAGCACTTCCCACATTGCTCAAAGTGGCTAGCTTTCATCCCAACACAGTTTATAGGGCCATACGGTACATAGTTTTCAAGTTACAGACTAAGCTAAGCAAAAGTGAACCAGGCCTTTTTACTGTGAAAATGGCACTTTGGGACTGTGAAAGTGACATTTTGGCCCTGTTGTCCCAAACTGCCCCAGCACTTCCCACATTGCTCAAAGTGGCTAGCTTTCATCCCAACACAGTTTATAGGGCCATACGGTACATAGTTTTCAAGTTACAGACTAAGCTAAGCAAAATGAATCTTTTTTTTTTTACTGTGAAAATGGCACTTTGGGACTGTGAAAGGGTTGGGGTTAGGGTTAGGGTTTTGGCCCTGTTGTCCCAAACTGCCCCAGCACTTCCCACATTGCTCAAAGTTGCTAGCTTTCATCCCAACACAGTTTATAGGGCCATACGGTACATAGTTTTCAAGTTACAGACTAAGTTAAGCAAAAGTGAACCAGGCCTTTTTACTGTGAAAATGGCACTTTGGGACTGTGAAAGTGACATTTTGGCCCTGTTGTCCCAAACTGCCCCAGCACTTCCCACATTGCTCAAAGTGGCTAGCTTTCATCCCAACACAGTTTATAGGGCCATACGGTACATAGTTTTCAAGTTACAGACTAAGCTAAGCAAAATGAATCTTTTTTTTTTTACTGTGAAAATGGCACTTTGGGACTGTGAAAGGGTTGGGGTTAGGGTTAGGGTTTTGGCCCTGTTGTCCCAAACTGCCCCAGCACTTCCCACATTGCTCAAAGTGGCTAGCTTTCATCCCAACACAGTTTATAGGGCCATACGGTACATAGTTTTCAAGTTACAGACTAAGCTAAGCAAAATGAATCTTTTTTTTTTTACTGTGAAAATGGCACTTTGGGACTGTGAAAGGGTTGGGGTTAGGGTTAGGGTTTTGGCCCTGTTGTCCCAAACTGCCCCAGCACTTCCCACATTGCTCAAAGTGGCTAGCTTTCATCCCAACACAGTTTATAGGGCCATACGGTACATAGTTTTCAAGTTACAGACTAAGCTAAGCAAAAGTGAACCAGGCCTTTTTACTGTGAAAATGGCACTTTGGGACTGTGAAAGTGACATTTTGGCCCTGTTGTCCCAAACTGCCCCAGCACTTCCCACATTGCTCAAAGTGGCTAGCTTTCATCCCAACACAGTTTATAGGGCCATACGGTACATAGTTTTCAAGTTACAGACTAAGCTAAGCAAAATGAATCTTTTTTTTTTTACTGTGAAAATGGCACTTTGGGACTGTGAAAGGGTTAGGGTTAGGGTTAGGGTTTTGGCCCTGTTGTCCCAAACTGCCCCAGCACTTCCCACATTGCTCAAAGTGGCTAGCTTTCATCCCAACACAGTTTATAGGGCCATACGGTACATAGTTTTCAAGTTACAGACTAAGCTAAGCAAAAGTGAACCAGGCCTTTTTACTGTGAAAATGGCACTTTGGGACTGTGAAAGTGACATTTTGGCCCTGTTGTCCCAAACTGCCCCAGCACTTCCCACATTGCTCAAAGTGGCTAGCTTTCATCCCAACACAGTTTATAGGGCCATACGGTACATAGTTTTCAAGTTACAGACTAAGCTAAGCAAAATGAATCTTTTTTTTTTTACTGTGAAAATGGCACTTTGGGACTGTGAAAGGGTTAGGGTTAGGGTTAGGGTTTTGGCCCTGTTGTCCCAAACTGCCCCAGCACTTCCCACATTGCTCAAAGTGGCTAGCTTTCATCCCAACACAGTTTATAGGGCCATACGGTACATAGTTTTCAAGTTACAGACTAAGCTAAGCAAAAGTGAACCAGGCCTTTTTACTGTGAAAATGGCACTTTGGGACTGTGAAAGTGACATTTTGGCCCTGTTGTCCCAAACTGCCCCAGCACTTCCCACATTGCTCAAAGTGGCTAGCTTTCATCCCAACACAGTTTATAGGGCCATACGGTACATAGTTTTCAAGTTACAGACTAAGCTAAGCAAAATGAATCTTTTTTTTTTTACTGTGAAAATGGCACTTTGGGACTGTGAAAGGGTTGGGGTTAGGGTTAGGGTTTTGGCCCTGTTGTCCCAAACTGCCCCAGCACTTCCCACATTGCTCAAAGTGGCTAGCTTTCATCCCAACACAGTTTATAGGGCCATACGGTACATAGTTTTCAAGTTACAGACTAAGCTAAGCAAAAGTGAACCAGGCCTTTTTACTGTGAAAATGGCACTTTGGGACTGTGAAAGTGACATTTTGGCCCTGTTGTCCCAAACTGCCCCAGCACTTCCCACATTGCTCAAAGTGGCTAGCTTTCATCCCAACACAGTTTATAGGGCCATACGGTACATAGTTTTCAAGTTACAGACTAAGCTAAGCAAAATGAATCTTTTTTTTTTTACTGTGAAAATGGCACTTTGGGACTGTGAAAGGGTTGGGGTTAGGGTTAGGGTTTTGGCCCTGTTGTCCCAAACTGCCCCAGCACTTCCCACATTGCTCAAAGTTGCTAGCTTTCATCCCAACACAGTTTATAGGGCCATACGGTACATAGTTTTCAAGTTACAGACTAAGCTAAGCAAAAGTGAACCAGGCCTTTTTACTGTGAAAATGGCACT
This sequence comes from Protomyctophum bolini, assembly GCF_963924005.1. Lineage (NCBI taxonomy): Eukaryota > Metazoa > Chordata > Actinopteri > Myctophiformes > Myctophidae > Protomyctophum > Protomyctophum bolini. The sequence goes on from NW_027665532.1 coordinate 264,790, forward strand.
TTGGGACTGTGAAATGACATTTTGGCCCTGTTGTCCCAAACTGCCCCAGCACTTCCCACATTGCTCAAAGTGGCTAGCTTTCATCCCAACACAGTTTATAGGGCCATACGGTACATAGTTTTCAAGTTACAGACTAAGCTAAGCAAAATGAATCTTTTTTTTTTTACTGTGAAAATGGCACTTTGGGACTGTGAAAGGGTTGGGGTTAGGGTTAGGGTTTTGGCCCTGTTGTCCCAAACTGCCCCAGCACTTCCCACATTGCTCAAAGTGGCTAGCTTTCATCCCAACACAGTTTATAGGGCCATACGGTACATAGTTTTCAAGTTACAGACTAAGCTAAGCAAAATGAATCTTTTTTTTTTTACTGTGAAAATGGCACTTTGGGACTGTGAAAGGGTTAGGGTTAGGGTTAGGGTTTTGGCCCTGTTGTCCCAAACTGCCCCAGCACTTCCCACATTGCTCAAAGTGGCTAGCTTTCATCCCAACACAGTTTATAGGGCCATACGGTACATAGTTTTCAAGTTACAGACTAAGCTAAGCAAAAGTGAACCAGGCCTTTTTACTGTGAAAATGGCACTTTGGGACTGTGAAAGTGACATTTTGGCCCTGTTGTCCCAAACTGCCCCAGCACTTCCCACATTGCTCAAAGTGGCTAGCTTTCATCCCAACACAGTTTATAGGGCCATACGGTACATAGTTTTCAAGTTACAGACTAAGCTAAGCAAAATGAATCTTTTTTTTTTTACTGTGAAAATGGCACTTTGGGACTGTGAAAGGGTTAGGGTTAGGGTTAGGGTTTTGGCCCTGTTGTCCCAAACTGCCCCAGCACTTCCCACATTGCTCAAAGTGGCTAGCTTTCATCCCAACACAGTTTATAGGGCCATACGGTACATAGTTTTCAAGTTACAGACTAAGCTAAGCAAAAGTGAACCAGGCCTTTTTACTGTGAAAATGGCACTTTGGGACTGTGAAAGTGACATTTTGGCCCTGTTGTCCCAAACTGCCCCAGCACTTCCCACATTGCTCAAAGTGGCTAGCTTTCATCCCAACACAGTTTATAGGGCCATACGGTACATAGTTTTCAAGTTACAGACTAAGCTAAGCAAAATGAATCTTTTTTTTTTTACTGTGAAAATGGCACTTTGGGACTGTGAAAGGGTTGGGGTTAGGGTTAGGGTTTTGGCCCTGTTGTCCCAAACTGCCCCAGCACTTCCCACATTGGTCAAAGTGGCTAGCTTTCATCCCAACACAGTTTATAGGGCCATACGGTACATAGTTTTCAAGTTACAGACTAAGCTAAGCAAAAGTGAACCAGGCCTTTTTACTGTGAAAACGGCACTTTGGGACTGTGAAAGTGACATTTTGGCCCTGTTGTCCCAAACTGCCCCAGCACTTCCCACATTGCTCAAAGTGGCTAGCTTTCATCCCAACACAGTTTATAGGGCCATACGGTACATAGTTTTCAAGTTACAGACTAAGCTAAGCAAAAGTGAACCAGGCCTTTTTACTGTGAAAATGGCACTTTGGGACTGTGAAAGTGACATTTTGGCCCTGTTGTCCCAAACTGCCCCAGCACTTCCCACATTGCTCAAAGTGGCTAGCTTTCATCCCAACACAGTTTATAGGGCCATACGGTACATAGTTTTCAAGTTACAGACTAAGCTAAGCAAAATGAATCTTTTTTTTTTTACTGTGAAAATGGCACTTTGGGACTGTGAAAGGGTTAGGGTTAGGGTTAGGGTTTTGGCCCTGTTGTCCCAAACTGCCCCAGCACTTCCCACATTGCTCAAAGTGGCTAGCTTTCATCCCAACACAGTTTATAGGGCCATACGGTACATAGTTTTCAAGTTACAGACTAAGCTAAGCAAAAGTGAACCAGGCCTTTTTACTGTGAAAATGGCACTTTGGGACTGTGAAAGTGACATTTTGGCCCTGTTGTCCCAAACTGCCCCAGCACTTCCCACATTGCTCAAAGTGGCTAGCTTTCATCCCAACACAGTTTATAGGGCCATACGGTACATAGTTTTCAAGTTACAGACTAAGCTAAGCAAAATTAATCTTTTTTTTTTTACTGTGAAAATGGCACTTTGGGACTGTGAAAGGGTTGGGGTTAGGGTTAGGGTTTTGGCCCTGTTGTCCCAAACTGCCCCAGCACTTCCCACATTGGTCAAAGTGGCTAGCTTTCATCCCAACACAGTTTATAGGGCCATACGGTACATAGTTTTCAAGTTACAGACTAAGCTAAGCAAAATGAATCTTTTTTTTTTTACTGTGAAAATGGCACTTTGGGACTGTGAAAGGGTTAGGGTTAGGGTTAGGGTTTTGGCCCTGTTGTCCCAAACTGCCCCAGCACTTCCCACATTGCTCAAAGTGGCTAGCTTTCATCCCAACACAGTTTATAGGGCCATACGGTACATAGTTTTCAAGTTACAGACTAAGCTAAGCAAAAGTGAACCAGGCCTTTTTACTGTGAAAATGGCACTTTGGGACTGTGAAAGTGACATTTTGGCCCTGTTGTCCCAAACTGCCCCAGCACTTCCCACATTGCTCAAAGTGGCTAGCTTTCATCCCAACACAGTTTATAGGGCCATACGGTACATAGTTTTCAAGTTACAGACTAAGCTAAGCAAAATGAATCTTTTTTTTTTTACTGTGAAAATGGCACTTTGGGACTGTGAAAGGGTTGGGGTTAGGGTTAGGGTTTTGGCCCTGTTGTCCCAAACTGCCCCAGCACTTCCCACATTGGTCAAAGTGGCTAGCTTTCATCCCAACACAGTTTATAGGGCCATACGGTACATAGTTTTCAAGTTACAGACTAAGCTAAGCAAAAGTGAACCAGGCCTTTTTACTGTGAAAATGGCACTTTGGGACTGTGAAAGTGACATTTTGGCCCTGTTGTCCCAAACTGCCCCAGCACTTCCCACATTGCTCAAAGTGGCTAGCTTTCATCCCAACACAGTTTATAGGGCCATACGGTACATAGTTTTCAAGTTACAGACTAAGCTAAGCAAAATGAATCTTTTTTTTTTTACTGTGAAAATGGCACTTTGGGACTGTGAAAGGGTTGGGGTTAGGGTTAGGGTTTTGGCCCTGTTGTCCCAAACTGCCCCAGCACTTCCCACATTGGTCAAAGTGGCTAGCTTTCATCCCAACACAGTTTATAGGGCCATACGGTACATAGTTTTCAAGTTACAGACTAAGCTAAGCAAAAGTGAACCAGGCCTTTTTACTGTGAAAACGGCACTTTGGGACTGTGAAAGTGACATTTTGGCCCTGTTGTCCCAAACTGCCCCAGCACTTCCCACATTGCTCAAAGTGGCTAGCTTTCATCCCAACACAGTTTATAGGGCCATACGGTACATAGTTTTCAAGTTACAGACTAAGCTAAGCAAAAGTGAACCAGGCCTTTTTACTGTGAAAATGGCACTTTGGGACTGTGAAAGTGACATTTTGGCCCTGTTGTCCCAAACTGCCCCAGCACTTCCCACATTGCTCAAAGTGGCTAGCTTTCATCCCAACACAGTTTATAGGGCCATACGGTACATAGTTTTCAAGTTACAGACTAAGCTAAGCAAAATGAATCTTTTTTTTTTTACTGTGAAAATGGCACTTTGGGACTGTGAAAGGGTTAGGGTTAGGGTTAGGGTTTTGGCCCTGTTGTCCCAAACTGCCCCAACACTTCCCACATTGCTCAAAGTGGCTAGCTTTCATCCCAACACAGTTTATAGGGCCATACGGTACATAGTTTTCAAGTTACAGACTAAGCTAAGCAAAAGTGAACCAGGCCTTTTTACTGTGAAAATGGCACTTTGGGACTGTGAAAGTGACATTTTGGCCCTGTTGTCCCAAACTGCCCCAGCACTTCCCACATTGCTCAAAGTGGCTAGCTTTCATCCCAACACAGTTTATAGGGCCATACGGTACATAGTTTTCAAGTTACAGACTAAGCTAAGCAAAATTAATCTTTTTTTTTTTACTGTGAAAATGGCACTTTGGGACTGTGAAAGGGTTGGGGTTAGGGTTAGGGTTTTGGCCCTGTTGTCCCAAACTGCCCCAGCACTTCCCACATTGCTCAAAGTGGCTAGCTTTCATCCCAACACAGTTTATAGGGCCATACGGTACATAGTTTTCAAGTTACAGACTAAGCTAAGCAAAATGAATCTTTTTTTTTTTACTGTGAAAATGGCACTTTGGGACTGTGAAAGGGTTAGGGTTAGGGTTACGGTTTTGGCCCTGTTGTCCCAAACTGCCCCAGCACTTCCCACATTGCTCAAAGTGGCTAGCTTTCATCCCAACACAGTTTATAGGGCCATACGGTACATAGTTTTCAAGTTACAGACTAAGCTAAGCAAAAGTGAACCAGGCCTTTTTACTGTGAAAACGGCACTTTGGGACTGTGAAAGTGACATTTTGGCCCTGTTGTCCCAAACTGCCCCAGCACTTCCCACATTGCTCAAAGTGGCTAGCTTTCATCCCAACACAGTTTATAGGGCCATACGGTACATAGTTTTCAAGTTACAGACTAAGCTAAGCAAAATGAATCTTTTTTTTTTTACTGTGAAAATGGCACTTTGGGACTGTGAAAGGGTTAGGGTTAGGGTTAGGGTTTTGGCCCTGTTGTCCCAAACTGCCCCAGCACTTCCCACATTGCTCAAAGTGGCTAGCTTTCATCCCAACACAGTTTATAGGGCCATACGGTACATAGTTTTCAAGTTACAGACTAAGCTAAGCAAAAGTGAACCAGGCCTTTTTACTGTGAAAATGGCACTTTGGGACTGTGAAAGTGACATTTTGGCCCTGTTGTCCCAAACTGCCCCAGCACTTCCCACATTGCTCAAAGTGGCTAGCTTTCATCCCAACACAGTTTATAGGGCCATACGGTACATAGTTTTCAAGTTACAGACTAAGCTAAGCAAAAGTGAACCAGGCCTTTTTACTGTGAAAATGGCACTTTGGGACTGTGAAAGTGACATTTTGGCCCTGTTGTCCCAAACTGCCCCAGCACTTCCCACATTGCTCAAAGTGGCTAGCTTTCATCCCAACACAGTTTATAGGGCCATACGGTACATAGTTTTCAAGTTACAGACTAAGCTAAGCAAAATTAATCTTTTTTTTTTTACTGTGAAAATGGCACTTTGGGACTGTGAAAGGGTTAGGGTTAGGGTTAGGGTTTTGGCCCTGTTGTCCCAAACTGCCCCAGCACTTCCCACATTGCTCAAAGTGGCTAGCTTTCATCCCAACACAGTTTATAGGGCCATACGGTACATAGTTTTCAAGTTACAGACTAAGCTAAGCAAAAGTGAACCAGGCCTTTTTACTGTGAAAATGGCACTTTGGGACTGTGAAAGTGACATTTTGGCCCTGTTGTCCCAAACTGCCCCAGCACTTCCCACATTGCTCAAAGTGGCTAGCTTTCATCCCAACACAGTTTATAGGGCCATACGGTACATAGTTTTCAAGTTACAGACTAAGCTAAGCAAAATGAATCTTTTTTTTTTTACTGTGAAAATGGCACTTTGGGACTGTGAAAGGGTTGGGGTTAGGGTTAGGGTTTTGGCCCTGTTGTCCCAAACTGCCCCAGCACTTCCCACATTGCTCAAAGTGGCTAGCTTTCATCCCAACACAGTTTATAGGGCCATACGGTACATAGTTTTCAAGTTACAGACTAAGCTAAGCAAAATGAATCTTTTTTTTTTTACTGTGAAAATGGCACTTTGGGACTGTGAAAGGGTTAGGGTTAGGGTTAGGGTTTTGGCCCTGTTGTCCCAAACTGCCCCAGCACTTCCCACATTGCTCAAAGTGGCTAGCTTTCATCCCAACACAGTTTATAGGGCCATACGGTACATAGTTTTCAAGTTACAGACTAAGCTAAGCAAAAGTGAACCAGGCCTTTTTACTGTGAAAATGGCACTTTGGGACTGTGAAAGTGACATTTTGGCCCTGTTGTCCCAAACTGCCCCAGCACTTCCCACATTGCTCAAAGTGGCTAGCTTTCATCCCAACACAGTTTATAGGGCCATACGGTACATAGTTTTCAAGTTACAGACTAAGCTAAGCAAAATGAATCTTTTTTTTTTTACTGTGAAAATGGCACTTTGGGACTGTGAAAGGGTTGGGGTTAGGGTTAGGGTTTTGGCCCTGTTGTCCCAAACTGCCCCAGCACTTCCCACATTGCTCAAAGTGGCTAGCTTTCATCCCAACACAGTTTATAGGGCCATACGGTACATAGTTTTCAAGTTACAGACTAAGCTAAGCAAAATGAATCTTTTTTTTTTTACTGTGAAAATGGCACTTTGGGACTGTGAAAGGGTTAGGGTTAGGGTTAGGGTTTTGGCCCTGTTGTCCCAAACTGCCCCAGCACTTCCCACATTGCTCAAAGTGGCTAGCTTTCATCCCAACACAGTTTATAGGGCCATACGGTACATAGTTTTCAAGTTACAGACTAAGCTAAGCAAAAGTGAACCAGGCCTTTTTACTGTGAAAATGGCACTTTGGGACTGTGAAAGTGACATTTTGGCCCTGTTGTCCCAAACTGCCCCAGCACTTCCCACATTGCTCAAAGTGGCTAGCTTTCATCCCAACACAGTTTATAGGGCCATACGGTACATAGTTTTCAAGTTACAGACTAAGCTAAGCAAAATGAATCTTTTTTTTTTTACTGTGAAAATGGCACTTTGGGACTGTGAAAGGGTTGGGGTTAGGGTTAGGGTTTTGGCCCTGTTGTCCCAAACTGCCCCAGCACTTCCCACATTGCTCAAAGTGGCTAGCTTTCATCCCAACACAGTTTATAGGGCCATACGGTACATAGTTTTCAAGTTACAGACTAAGCTAAGCAAAATGAATCTTTTTTTTTTTACTGTGAAAATGGCACTTTGGGACTGTGAAAGGGTTAGGGTTAGGGTTAGGGTTTTGGCCCTGTTGTCCCAAACTGCCCCAGCACTTCCCACATTGCTCAAAGTGGCTAGCTTTCATCCCAACACAGTTTATAGGGCCATAGGGTACATAGTTTTCAAGTTACAGACTAAGCTAAGCAAAAGTGAACCAGGCCTTTTTACTGTGAAAATGGCACTTTGGGACTGTGAAAGTGACATTTTGGCCCTGTTGTCCCAAACTGCCCCAGCACTTCCCACATTGCTCAAAGTGGCTAGCTTTCATCCCAACACAGTTTATAGGGCCATACGGTACATAGTTTTCAAGTTACAGACTAAGCTAAGCAAAATGAATCTTTTTTTTTTTACTGTGAAAATGGCACTTTGGGACTGTGAAAGGGTTAGGGTTAGGGTTAGGGTTTTGGCCCTGTTGTCCCAAACTGCCCCAGCACTTCCCACATTGCTCAAAGTGGCTAGCTTTCATCCCAACACAGTTTATAGGGCCATACGGTACATAGTTTTCAAGTTACAGACTAAGCTAAGCAAAAGTGAACCAGGCCTTTTTACTGTGAAAACGGCACTTTGGGACTGTGAAAGTGACATTTTGGCCCTGTTGTCCCAAACTGCCCCAGCACTTCCCACATTGCTCAAAGTGGCTAGCTTTCATCCCAACACAGTTTATAGGGCCATACGGTACATAGTTTTCAAGTTACAGACTAAGCTAAGCAAAAGTGAACCAGGCCTTTTTACTGTGAAAATGGCACTTTGGGACTGTGAAAGTGACATTTTGGCCCTGTTGTCCAAACTGCCCCAGCACTTCCCACATTGCTCAAAGTGGCTAGCTTTCATCCCAACACAGTTTATAGGGCCATACGGTACATAGTTTTCAAGTTACAGACTAAGCTAAGCAAAAGTGAACCAGGCCTTTTTACTGTGAAAACGGCACTTTGGGACTGTGAAAGTGACATTTTGGCCCTGTTGTCCCAAACTGCCCCAGCACTTCCCACATTGCTCAAAGTGGCTAGCTTTCATCCCAACACAGTTTATAGGGCCATACGGTACATAGTTTTCAAGTTACAGACTAAGCTAAGCAAAAGTGAACCAGGCCTTTTTACTGTGAAAACGGCACTTTGGGACTGTGAAAGTGACATTTTGGCCCTGTTGTCCCAAACTGCCCCAGCACTTTCCACATTGCTCAAAGTGGCTAGCTTTCATCCCAACACAGTTTATAGGGCCATACGGTACATAGTTTTCAAGTTACAGACTAAGCTAAGCAAAAGTGAACCAGGCCTTTTTACTGTGAAAATGGCACTTTGGGACTGTGAAAGTGACATTTTGGCCCTGTTGTCCCAAACTGCCCCAGCACTTCCCACATTGCTCAAAGTGGCTAGCTTTCATCCCAACACAGTTTATAGGGCCATACGGTACATAGTTTTCAAGTTACAGACTAAGCTAAGCAAAAGTGAACCAGGCCTTTTTACTGTGAAAATGGCACTTTGGGACTGTGAAAGTGACATTTTGGCCCTGTTGTCCCAAACTGCCCCAGCACTTCCCACATTGCTCAAAGTGGCTAGCTTTCATCCCAACACAGTTTATAGGGCCATACGGTACATAGTTTTCAAGTTACAGACTAAGCTAAGCAAAAGTGAACCAGGCCTTTTTACTGTGAAAATGGCACTTTGGGACTGTGAAAGTGACATTTTGGCCCTGTTGTCCCAAACTGCCCCAGCACTTCCCACATTGCTCAAAGTGGCTAGCTTTCATCCCAACACAGTTTATAGGGCCATACGGTACATAGTTTTCAAGTTACAGACTAAGCTAAGCAAAAGTGAACCAGGCCTTTTTACTGTGAAAATGGCACTTTGGGACTGTGAAAGTGACATTTTGGCCCTGTTGTCCCAAACTGCCCCAGCACTTCCCACATTGCTCAAAGTGGCTAGCTTTCATCCCAACACAGTTTATAGGGCCATACGGTACATAGTTTTCAAGTTACAGACTAAGCTAAGCAAAAGTGAACCAGGCCTTTTTACTGTGAAAATGGCACTTTGGGACTGTGAAAGTGACATTTTGGCCCTGTTGTCCCAAACTGCCCCAGCACTTCCCACATTGCTCAAAGTGGCTAGCTTTCATCCCAACACAGTTTATAGGGCCATACGGTACATAGTTTTCAAGTTACAGACTAAGCTAAGCAAAATGAATATATTTTTTTTTACTGTGAAAATGGCACTTTGGGACTGTGAAAGGGTTAGGGTTAGGGTTTTGGCCCTGTTGTCCCAAACTGCCCCAGCACTTCCCACATTGCTCAAAGTGGCTAGCTTTCATCCCAACACAGTTTTTAGGGCCATACGGTACATAGTTTTCAAGTTACAGACTAAGCTAAGCAAAAGTGAACCAGGCCTTTTTACTGTGAAAATGGCACTTTGGGACTGTGAAAGTGACATTTTGGCCCTGTTGTCCCAAACTGCCCCAGCACTTCCCACATTGCTCAAAGTGGCTAGCTTTCATCCCAACACAGTTTATAGGGCCATACGGTACATAGTTTTCAAGTTACAGACTAAGCTAAGCAAAAGTGAACCAGGCCTTTTTACTGTGAAAATGGCACTTTGGGACTGTGAAAGTGACATTTTGGCCCTGTTGTCCCAAACTGCCCCAGCACTTCCCACATTGCTCAAAGTGGCTAGCTTTCATCCCAACACAGTTTATAGGGCCATACGGTACATAGTTTTCAAGTTACAGACTAAGCTAAGCAAAAGTGAACCAGGCCTTTTTACTGTGAAAATGGCACTTTGGGACTGTGAAAGTGACATTTTGGCCCTGTTGTCCCAAACTGCCCCAGCACTTCCCACATTGCTCAAAGTGGCTAGCTTTCATCCCAACACAGTTTATAGGGCCATACGGTACATAGTTTTCAAGTTACAGACTAAGCTAAGCAAAATGAATCTTTTTTTTTTTACTGTGAAAATGGCACTTTGGGACTGTGAAAGGGTTAGGGTTAGGGTTAGGGTTTTGGCCCTGTTGTCCCAAACTGCCCCAGCACTTCCCACATTGCTCAAAGTGGCTAGCTTTCATCCCAACACAGTTTATAGGGCCATACGGTACATAGTTTTCAAGTTACAGACTAAGCTAAGCAAAAGTGAACCAGGCCTTTTTACTGTGAAAACGGCACTTTGGGACTGTGAAAGTGACATTTTGGCCCTGTTGTCCCAAACTGCCCCAGCACTTCCCACATTGCTCAAAGTGGCTAGCTTTCATCCCAACACAGTTTATAGGGCCATACGGTACATAGTTTTCAAGTTACAGACTAAGCTAAGCAAAAGTGAACCAGGCCTTTTTACTGTGAAAATGGCACTTTGGGACTGTGAAAGTGACATTTTGGCCCTGTTGTCCAAACTGCCCCAGCACTTCCCACATTGCTCAAAGTGGCTAGCTTTCATCCCAACACAGTTTATAGGGCCATACGGTACATAGTTTTCAAGTTACAGACTAAGCTAAGCAAAAGTGAACCAGGCCTTTTTACTGTGAAAACGGCACTTTGGGACTGTGAAAGTGACATTTTGGCCCTGTTGTCCCAAACTGCCCCAGCACTTCCCACATTGCTCAAAGTGGCTAGCTTTCATCCCAACACAGTTTATAGGGCCATACGGTACATAGTTTTCAAGTTACAGACTAAGCTAAGCAAAAGTGAACCAGGCCTTTTTACTGTGAAAACGGCACTTTGGGACTGTGAAAGTGACATTTTGGCCCTGTTGTCCCAAACTGCCCCAGCACTTTCCACATTGCTCAAAGTGGCTAGCTTTCATCCCAACACAGTTTATAGGGCCATACGGTACATAGTTTTCAAGTTACAGACTAAGCTAAGCAAAAGTGAACCAGGCCTTTTTACTGTGAAAATGGCACTTTGGGACTGTGAAAGTGACATTTTGGCCCTGTTGTCCCAAACTGCCCCAGCACTTCCCACATTGCTCAAAGTGGCTAGCTTTCATCCCAACACAGTTTATAGGGCCATACGGTACATAGTTTTCAAGTTACAGACTAAGCTAAGCAAAAGTGAACCAGGCCTTTTTACTGTGAAAATGGCACTTTGGGACTGTGAAAGTGACATTTTGGCCCTGTTGTCCCAAACTGCCCCAGCACTTCCCACATTGCTCAAAGTGGCTAGCTTTCATCCCAACACAGTTTTTAGGGCCATACGGTACATAGTTTTCAAGTTACAGACTAAGCTAAGCAAAAGTGAACCAGGCCTTTTTACTGTGAAAATGGCACTTTGGGACTGTGAAAGTGACATTTTGGCCCTGTTGTCCCAAACTGCCCCAGCACTTCCCACATTGCTCAAAGTGGCTAGCTTTCATCCCAACACAGTTTATAGGGCCATACGGTACATAGTTTTCAAGTTACAGACTAAGCTAAGCAAAAGTGAACCAGGCCTTTTTACTGTGAAAATGGCACTTTGGGACTGTGAAAGTGACATTTTGGCCCTGTTGTCCCAAACTGCCCCAGCACTTCCCACATTGCTCAAAGTGGCTAGCTTTCATCCCAACACAGTTTATAGGGCCATACGGTACATAGTTTTCAAGTTACAGACTAAGCTAAGCAAAAGTGAACCAGGCCTTTTTACTGTGAAAACGGCACTTTGGGACTGTGAAAGTGACATTTTGGCCCTGTTGTCCCAAACTGCCCCAGCACTTCCCACATTGCTCAAAGTGGCTAGCTTTCATCCCAACACAGTTTATAGGGCCATACGGTACATAGTTTTCAAGTTACAGACTAAGCTAAGCAAAATGAATCTTTTTTTTTTACTGTGAAAATGGCACTTTGGGACTGTGAAAGGGTTAGGGTTAGGGTTAGGGTTTTGGCCCTGTTGTCCCAAACTGCCCCAGCACTTCCCACATTGCTCAAAGTGGCTAGCTTTCATCCCAACACAGTTTTTAGGGCCATACGGTACATAGTTTTCAATTTACAGACTAAGCTAAGCAAAAGTGAACCAGGCCTTTTTACTGTGAAAATGGCACTTTGGGACTGTGAAAGTGACATTTTGGCCCTGTTGTCCCAAACTGCCCCAGCACTTCCCACATTGCTCAAAGTGGCTAGCTTTCATCCCAACACAGTTTATAGGGCCATACGGTACATAGTTTTCAAGTTACAGACTAAGCTAAGCAAAAGTGAACCAGGCCTTTTTACTGTGAAAATGGCACTTTGGGACTGTGAAAGTGACATTTTGGCCCTGTTGTCCCAAACTGCCCCAGCACTTCCCACATTGCTCAAAGTGGCTAGCTTTCATCCCAACACAGTTTATAGGGCCATACGGTACATAGTTTTCAAGTTACAGACTAAGCTAAGCAAAAGTGAACCAGGCCTTTTTACTGTGAAAACGGCACTTTGGGACTGTGAAAGTGACATTTTGGCCCTGTTGTCCCAAACTGCCCCAGCACTTCCCACATTGCTCAAAGTGGCTAGCTTTCATCCCAACACAGTTTATAGGGCCATACGGTACATAGTTTTCAAGTTACAGACTAAGCTAAGCAAAATGAATCTTTTTTTTTTACTGTGAAAATGGCACTTTGGGACTGTGAAAGGGTTAGGGTTAGGGTTAGGGTTTTGGCCCTGTTGTCCCAAACTGCCCCAGCACTTCCCACATTGCTCAAAGTGGCTAGCTTTCATCCCAACACAGTTTTTAGGGCCATACGGTACATAGTTTTCAATTTACAGACTAAGCTAAGCAAAAGTGAACCAGGCCTTTTTACTGTGAAAATGGCACTTTGGGACTGTGAAAGTGACATTTTGGCCCTGTTGTCCCAAACTGCCCCAGCACTTCCCACATTGCTCAAAGTGGCTAGCTTTCATCCCAACACAGTTTATAGGGCCATACGGTACATAGTTTTCAAGTTACAGACTAAGCTAAGCAAAAGTGAACCAGGCCTTTTTACTGTGAAAATGGCACTTTGGGACTGTGAAAGTGACATTTTGGCCCTGTTGTCCCAAACTGCCCCAGCACTTCCCACATTGCTCAAAGTGGCTAGCTTTCATCCCAACACAGTTTATAGGGCCATACGGTACATAGTTTTCAAGTTACAGACTAAGCTAAGCAAAAGTGAACCAGGCCTTTTTACTGTGAAAACGGCACTTTGGGACTGTGAAAGTGACATTTTGGCCCTGTTGTCCCAAACTGCCCCAGCACTTTCCACATTGCTCAAAGTGGCTAGCTTTCATCCCAACACAGTTTATAGGGCCATACGGTACATAGTTTTCAAGTTACAGACTAAGCTAAGCAAAAGTGAACCAGGCCTTTTTACTGTGAAAATGGCACTTTGGGACTGTGAAAGTGACATTTTGGCCCTGTTGTCCCAAACTGCCCCAGCACTTCCCACATTGCTCAAAGTGGCTAGCTTTCATCCCAACACAGTTTATAGGGCCATACGGTACATAGTTTTCAAGTTACAGACTAAGCTAAGCAAAAGTGAACCAGGCCTTTTTACTGTGAAAATGGCACTTTGGGACTGTGAAAGTGACATTTTGGCCCTGTTGTCCCAAACTGCCCCAGCACTTCCCACATTGCTCAAAGTGGCTAGCTTTCATCCCAACACAGTTTATAGGGCCATACGGTACATAGTTTTCAAGTTACAGACTAAGCTAAGCAAAAGTGAACCAGGCCTTTTTACTGTGAAAATGGCACTTTGGGACTGTGAAAGTGACATTTTGGCCCTGTTGTCCCAAACTGCCCCAGCACTTCCCACATTGCTCAAAGTGGCTAGCTTTCATCCCAACACAGTTTATAGGGCCATACGGTACATAGTTTTCAAGTTACAGACTAAGCTAAGCAAAAGTGAACCAGGCCTTTTTACTGTGAAAATGGCACTTTGGGACTGTGAAAGTGACATTTTGGCCCTGTTGTCCCAAACTGCCCCAGCACTTCCCACATTGCTCAAAGTGGCTAGCTTTCATCCCAACACAGTTTATAGGGCCATACGGTACATAGTTTTCAAGTTACAGACTAAGCTAAGCAAAAGTGAACCAGGCCTTTTTACTGTGAAAATGGCACTTTGGGACTGTGAAAGTGACATTTTGGCCCTGTTGTCCCAAACTGCCCCAGCACTTCCCACATTGCTCAAAGTGGCTAGCTTTCATCCCAACACAGTTTATAGGGCCATACGGTACATAGTTTTCAAGTTACAGACTAAGCTAAGCAAAATGAATATATTTTTTTTTACTGTGAAAATGGCACTTTGGGACTGTGAAAGGGTTAGGGTTAGGGTTTTGGCCCTGTTGTCCCAAACTGCCCCAGCACTTCCCACATTGCTCAAAGTGGCTAGCTTTCATCCCAACACAGTTTTTAGGGCCATACGGTACATAGTTTTCAAGTTACAGACTAAGCTAAGCAAAAGTGAACCAGGCCTTTTTACTGTGAAAATGGCACTTTGGGACTGTGAAAGTGACATTTTGGCCCTGTTGTCCCAAACTGCCCCAGCACTTCCCACATTGCTCAAAGTGGCTAGCTTTCATCCCAACACAGTTTATAGGGCCATACGGTACATAGTTTTCAAGTTACAGACTAAGCTAAGCAAAAGTGAACCAGGCCTTTTTACTGTGAAAATGGCACTTTGGGACTGTGAAAGTGACATTTTGGCCCTGTTGTCCCAAACTGCCCCAGCACTTCCCACATTGCTCAAAGTGGCTAGCTTTCATCCCAACACAGTTTATAGGGCCATACGGTACATAGTTTTCAAGTTACAGACTAAGCTAAGCAAAAGTGAACCAGGCCTTTTTACTGTGAAAATGGCACTTTGGGACTGTGAAAGTGACATTTTGGCCCTGTTGTCCCAAACTGCCCCAGCACTTCCCACATTGCTCAAAGTGGCTAGCTTTCATCCCAACACAGTTTATAGGGCCATACGGTACATAGTTTTCAAGTTACAGACTAAGCTAAGCAAAATGAATCTTTTTTTTTTTACTGTGAAAATGGCACTTTGGGACTGTGAAAGGGTTAGGGTTAGGGTTAGGGTTTTGGCCCTGTTGTCCCAAACTGCCCCAGCACTTCCCACATTGCTCAAAGTGGCTAGCTTTCATCCCAACACAGTTTATAGGGCCATACGGTACATAGTTTTCAAGTTACAGACTAAGCTAAGCAAAAGTGAACCAGGCCTTTTTACTGTGAAAACGGCACTTTGGGACTGTGAAAGTGACATTTTGGCCCTGTTGTCCCAAACTGCCCCAGCACTTCCCACATTGCTCAAAGTGGCTAGCTTTCATCCCAACACAGTTTATAGGGCCATACGGTACATAGTTTTCAAGTTACAGACTAAGCTAAGCAAAAGTGAACCAGGCCTTTTTACTGTGAAAATGGCACTTTGGGACTGTGAAAGTGACATTTTGGCCCTGTTGTCCAAACTGCCCCAGCACTTCCCACATTGCTCAAAGTGGCTAGCTTTCATCCCAACACAGTTTATAGGGCCATACGGTACATAGTTTTCAAGTTACAGACTAAGCTAAGCAAAAGTGAACCAGGCCTTTTTACTGTGAAAACGGCACTTTGGGACTGTGAAAGTGACATTTTGGCCCTGTTGTCCCAAACTGCCCCAGCACTTCCCACATTGCTCAAAGTGGCTAGCTTTCATCCCAACACAGTTTATAGGGCCATACGGTACATAGTTTTCAAGTTACAGACTAAGCTAAGCAAAAGTGAACCAGGCCTTTTTACTGTGAAAACGGCACTTTGGGACTGTGAAAGTGACATTTTGGCCCTGTTGTCCCAAACTGCCCCAGCACTTTCCACATTGCTCAAAGTGGCTAGCTTTCATCCCAACACAGTTTATAGGGCCATACGGTACATAGTTTTCAAGTTACAGACTAAGCTAAGCAAAAGTGAACCAGGCCTTTTTACTGTGAAAATGGCACTTTGGGACTGTGAAAGTGACATTTTGGCCCTGTTGTCCCAAACTGCCCCAGCACTTCCCACATTGCTCAAAGTGGCTAGCTTTCATCCCAACACAGTTTATAGGGCCATACGGTACATAGTTTTCAAGTTACAGACTAAGCTAAGCAAAAGTGAACCAGGCCTTTTTACTGTGAAAATGGCACTTTGGGACTGTGAAAGTGACATTTTGGCCCTGTTGTCCCAAACTGCCCCAGCACTTCCCACATTGCTCAAAGTGGCTAGCTTTCATCCCAACACAGTTTTTAGGGCCATACGGTACATAGTTTTCAAGTTACAGACTAAGCTAAGCAAAAGTGAACCAGGCCTTTTTACTGTGAAAATGGCACTTTGGGACTGTGAAAGTGACATTTTGGCCCTGTTGTCCCAAACTGCCCCAGCACTTCCCACATTGCTCAAAGTGGCTAGCTTTCATCCCAACACAGTTTATAGGGCCATACGGTACATAGTTTTCAAGTTACAGACTAAGCTAAGCAAAAGTGAACCAGGCCTTTTTACTGTGAAAATGGCACTTTGGGACTGTGAAAGTGACATTTTGGCCCTGTTGTCCCAAACTGCCCCAGCACTTCCCACATTGCTCAAAGTGGCTAGCTTTCATCCCAACACAGTTTATAGGGCCATACGGTACATAGTTTTCAAGTTACAGACTAAGCTAAGCAAAAGTGAACCAGGCCTTTTTACTGTGAAAACGGCACTTTGGGACTGTGAAAGTGACATTTTGGCCCTGTTGTCCCAAACTGCCCCAGCACTTCCCACATTGCTCAAAGTGGCTAGCTTTCATCCCAACACAGTTTATAGGGCCATACGGTACATAGTTTTCAAGTTACAGACTAAGCTAAGCAAAATGAATCTTTTTTTTTTACTGTGAAAATGGCACTTTGGGACTGTGAAAGGGTTAGGGTTAGGGTTAGGGTTTTGGCCCTGTTGTCCCAAACTGCCCCAGCACTTCCCACATTGCTCAAAGTGGCTAGCTTTCATCCCAACACAGTTTTTAGGGCCATACGGTACATAGTTTTCAATTTACAGACTAAGCTAAGCAAAAGTGAACCAGGCCTTTTTACTGTGAAAATGGCACTTTGGGACTGTGAAAGTGACATTTTGGCCCTGTTGTCCCAAACTGCCCCAGCACTTCCCACATTGCTCAAAGTGGCTAGCTTTCATCCCAACACAGTTTATAGGGCCATACGGTACATAGTTTTCAAGTTACAGACTAAGCTAAGCAAAAGTGAACCAGGCCTTTTTACTGTGAAAATGGCACTTTGGGACTGTGAAAGTGACATTTTGGCCCTGTTGTCCCAAACTGCCCCAGCACTTCCCACATTGCTCAAAGTGGCTAGCTTTCATCCCAACACAGTTTATAGGGCCATACGGTACATAGTTTTCAAGTTACAGACTAAGCTAAGCAAAAGTGAACCAGGCCTTTTTACTGTGAAAATGGCACTTTGGGACTGTGAAAGTGACATTTTGGCCCTGTTGTCCCAAACTGCCCCAGCACTTCCCACATTGCTCAAAGTGGCTAGCTTTCATCCCAACACAGTTTATAGGGCCATACGGTACATAGTTTTCAAGTTACAGACTAAGCTAAGCAAAATGAATCTTTTTTTTTTTACTGTGAAAATGGCACTTTGGGACTGTGAAAGGGTTAGGGTTAGGGTTAGGGTTTTGGCCCTGTTGTCCCAAACTGCCCCAGCACTTCCCACATTGCTCAAAGTGGCTAGCTTTCATCCCAACACAGTTTATACGGCCATACGGTACATCGTTTTCAAGTTACAGACTAAGCTAAGCAAAAGTGAACCAGGCCTTTTTACTGTGAAAATGGCACTTTGGGACTGTGAAAGTGACATTTTGGCCCTGTTGTCCCAAACTGCCCCAGCACTTCCCACATTGCTCAAAGTGGCTAGCTTTCATCCCAACACAGTTTATAGGGCCATACTGTACATAGTTTTCAAGTTACAGACTAAGCTAAGCAAAATGAATCTTTTTTTTTTTACTGTGAAAATGGCACTTTGGGACTGTGAAAGGGTTAGGGTTAGGGTTAGGGTTTTGGCCCTGTTGTCCCAAACTGCCCCAGCACTTCCCACATTGCTCAAAGTGGCTAGCTTTCATCCCAACACAGTTTATAGGGCCATACGGTACATAGTTTTCAAGTTACAGACTAAGCTAAGCAAAAGTGAACCAGGCCTTTTTACTGTGAAAACGGCACTTTGGGACTGTGAAAGTGACATTTTGGCCCTGTTGTCCCAAACTGCCCCAGCACTTCCCACATTGCTCAAAGTGGCTAGCTTTCATCCCAACACAGTTTATAGGGCCATACGGTACATAGTTTTCAAGTTACAGACTAAGCTAAGCAAAAGTGAACCAGGCCTTTTTACTGTGAAAATGGCACTTTGGGACTGTGAAAGTGACATTTTGGCCCTGTTGTCCCAAACTGCCCCAGCACTTCCCACATTGCTCAAAGTGGCTAGCTTTCATCCCAACACAGTTTATAGGGCCATACGGTACATAGTTTTCAAGTTACAGACTAAGCTAAGCAAAATGAATCTTTTTTTTTTTACTGTGAAAATGGCACTTTGGGACTGTGAAAGGGTTAGGGTTAGGGTTAGGGTTTTGGCCCTGTTGTCCCAAACTGCCCCAGCACTTCCCACATTGCTCAAAGTGGCTAGCTTTCATCCCAACACAGTTTATAGGGCCATACGGTACATAGTTTTCAAGTTACAGACTAAGCTAAGCAAAAGTGAACCAGGCCTTTTTACTGTGAAAATGGCACTTTGGGACTGTGAAAGTGACATTTTGGCCCTGTTGTCCAAACTGCCCCAGCACTTCCCACATTGCTCAAAGTGGCTAGCTTTCATCCCAACACAGTTTATAGGGCCATACGGTACATAGTTTTCAAGTTACAGACTAAGCTAAGCAAAAGTGAACCAGGCCTTTTTACTGTGAAAACGGCACTTTGGGACTGTGAAAGTGACATTTTGGCCCTGTTGTCCCAAACTGCCCCAGCACTTCCCACATTGCTCAAAGTGGCTAGCTTTCATCCCAACACAGTTTATAGGGCCATACGGTACATAGTTTTCAAGTTACAGACTAAGCTAAGCAAAAGTGAACCAGGCCTTTTTACTGTGAAAACGGCACTTTGGGACTGTGAAAGTGACATTTTGGCCCTGTTGTCCCAAACTGCCCCAGCACTTTCCACATTGCTCAAAGTGGCTAGCTTTCATCCCAACACAGTTTATAGGGCCATACGGTACATAGTTTTCAAGTTACAGACTAAGCTAAGCAAAAGTGAACCAGGCCTTTTTACTGTGAAAATGGCACTTTGGGACTGTGAAAGTGACATTTTGGCCCTGTTGTCCCAAACTGCCCCAGCACTTCCCACATTGCTCAAAGTGGCTAGCTTTCATCCCAACACAGTTTATAGGGCCATACGGTACATAGTTTTCAAGTTACAGACTAAGCTAAGCAAAAGTGAACCAGGCCTTTTTACTGTGAAAATGGCACTTTGGGACTGTGAAAGTGACATTTTGGCCCTGTTGTCCCAAACTGCCCCAGCACTTCCCACATTGCTCAAAGTGGCTAGCTTTCATCCCAACACAGTTTTTAGGGCCATACGGTACATAGTTTTCAAGTTACAGACTAAGCTAAGCAAAAGTGAACCAGGCCTTTTTACTGTGAAAATGGCACTTTGGGACTGTGAAAGTGACATTTTGGCCCTGTTGTCCCAAACTGCCCCAGCACTTCCCACATTGCTCAAAGTGGCTAGCTTTCATCCCAACACAGTTTATAGGGCCATACGGTACATAGTTTTCAAGTTACAGACTAAGCTAAGCAAAAGTGAACCAGGCCTTTTTACTGTGAAAATGGCACTTTGGGACTGTGAAAGTGACATTTTGGCCCTGTTGTCCCAAACTGCCCCAGCACTTCCCACATTGCTCAAAGTGGCTAGCTTTCATCCCAACACAGTTTATAGGGCCATACGGTACATAGTTTTCAAGTTACAGACTAAGCTAAGCAAAAGTGAACCAGGCCTTTTTACTGTGAAAATGGCACTTTGGGACTGTGAAAGTGACATTTTGGCCCTGTTGTCCCAAACTGCCCCAGCACTTCCCACATTGCTCAAAGTGGCTAGCTTTCATCCCAACACAGTTTATAGGGCCATACGGTACATAGTTTTCAAGTTACAGACTAAGCTAAGCAAAAGTGAACCAGGCCTTTTTACTGTGAAAACGGCACTTTGGGACTGTGAAAGTGACATTTTGGCCCTGTTGTCCCAAACTGCCCCAGCACTTCCCACATTGCTCAAAGTGGCTAGCTTTCATCCCAACACAGTTTATAGGGCCATACGGTACATAGTTTTCAAGTTACAGACTAAGCTAAGCAAAATTAATCTTTTTTTTTTACTGTGAAAATGGCACTTTGGGACTGTGAAAGGGTTAGGGTTAGGGTTAGGGTTTTGGCCCTGTTGTCCCAAACTGCCCCAGCACTTCCCACATTGCTAAAAGTGGCTAGCTTTCATCCCAACACAGTTTTTAGGGCCATACGGTACATAGTTTTCAATTTACAGACTAAGCTAAGCAAAAGTGAACCAGGCCTTTTTACTGTGAAAATGGCACTTTGGGACTGTGAAAGTGACATTTTGGCCCTGTTGTCCCTAACTGCCCCAGCACTTCCCACATTGCTCAAAGTGGCTAGCTTTCATCCCAACACAGTTTATAGGGCCATACGGTACATAGTTTTCAAGTTACAGACTAAGCTAAGCAAAAGTGAACCAGGCCTTTTTACTGTGAAAATGGCACTTTGGGACTGTGAAAGTGACATTTTGGCCCTGTTGTCCCAAACTGCCCCAGCACTTCCCACATTGCTCAAAGTGGCTAGCTTTCATCCCAACACAGTTTATAGGGCCATACGGTACATAGTTTTCAAGTTACAGACTAAGCTAAGCAAAAGTGAACCAGGCCTTTTTACTGTGAAAATGGCACTTTGGGACTGTGAAAGTGACATTTTGGCCCTGTTGTCCCAAACTGCCCCAGCACTTCCCACATTGCTCAAAGTGGCTAGCTTTCATCCCAACACAGTTTATAGGGCCATACGGTACATAGTTTTCAAGTTACAGACTAAGCTAAGCAAAATGAATCTTTTTTTTTTTACTGTGAAAATGGCACTTTGGGACTGTGAAAGGGTTAGGGTTAGGGTTAGGGTTTTGGCCCTGTTGTCCCAAACTGCCCCAGCACTTCCCACATTGCTCAAAGTGGCTAGCTTTCATCCCAACACAGTTTATACGGCCATACGGTACATAGTTTTCAAGTTACAGACTAAGCTAAGCAAAAGTGAACCAGGCCTTTTTACTGTGAAAATGGCACTTTGGGACTGTGAAAGTGACATTTTGGCCCTGTTGTCCCAAACTGCCCCAGCACTTCCCACATTGCTCAAAGTGGCTAGCTTTCATCCCAACACAGTTTATAGGGCCATACTGTACATAGTTTTCAAGTTACAGACTAAGCTAAGCAAAATGAATCTTTTTTTTTTTACTGTGAAAATGGCACTTTGGGACTGTGAAAGGGTTAGGGTTAGGGTTAGGGTTTTGGCCCTGTTGTCCCAAACTGCCCCAGCACTTCCCACATTGCTCAAAGTGGCTAGCTTTCATCCCAACACAGTTTATAGGGCCATACGGTACATAGTTTTCAAGTTACAGACTAAGCTAAGCAAAAGTGAACCAGGCCTTTTTACTGTGAAAACGGCACTTTGGGACTGTGAAAGTGACATTTTGGCCCTGTTGTCCCAAACTGCCCCAGCACTTCCCACATTGCTCAAAGTGGCTAGCTTTCATCCCAACACAGTTTTTAGGGCCATACGGTACATAGTTTTCAATTTACAGACTAAGCTAAGCAAAAGTGAACCAGGCCTTTTTACTGTGAAAATGGCACTTTGGGACTGTGAAAGTGACATTTTGGCCCTGTTGTCCCAAACTGCCCCAGCACTTCCCACATTGCTCAAAGTGGCTAGCTTTCATCCCAACACAGTTTATAGGGCCATACGGTACATAGTTTTCAAGTTACAGACTAAGCTAAGCAAAAGTGAACCAGGCCTTTTTACTGTGAAAATGGCACTTTGGGACTGTGAAAGTGACATTTTGGCCCTGTTGTCCCAAACTGCCCCAGCACTTCCCACATTGCTCAAAGTGGCTAGCTTTCATCCCAACACAGTTTATAGGGCCATACGGTACATAGTTTTCAAGTTACAGACTAAGCTAAGCAAAAGTGAACCAGGCCTTTTTACTGTGAAAATGGCACTTTGGGACTGTGAAAGTGACATTTTGGCCCTGTTGTCCCAAACTGCCCCAGCACTTCCCACATTGCTCAAAGTGGCTAGCTTTCATCCCAACACAGTTTATAGGGCCATACGGTACATAGTTTTCAAGTTACAGACTAAGCTAAGCAAAATGAATCTTTTTTTTTTTACTGTGAAAATGGCACTTTGGGACTGTGAAAGGGTTAGGGTTAGGGTTAGGGTTTTGGCCCTGTTGTCCCAAACTGCCCCAGCACTTCCCACATTGCTCAAAGTGGCTAGCTTTCATCCCAACACAGTTTATACGGCCATACGGTACATAGTTTTCAAGTTACAGACTAAGCTAAGCAAAAGTGAACCAGGCCTTTTTACTGTGAAAATGGCACTTTGGGACTGTGAAAGTGACATTTTGGCCCTGTTGTCCCAAACTGCCCCAGCACTTCCCACATTGCTCAAAGTGGCTAGCTTTCATCCCAACACAGTTTATAGGGCCATACTGTACATAGTTTTCAAGTTACAGACTAAGCTAAGCAAAATGAATCTTTTTTTTTTTACTGTGAAAATGGCACTTTGGGACTGTGAAAGGGTTAGGGTTAGGGTTAGGGTTTTGGCCCTGTTGTCCCAAACTGCCCCAGCACTTCCCACATTGCTCAAAGTGGCTAGCTTTCATCCCAACACAGTTTATAGGGCCATACGGTACATAGTTTTCAAGTTACAGACTAAGCTAAGCAAAAGTGAACCAGGCCTTTTTACTGTGAAAACGGCACTTTGGGACTGTGAAAGTGACATTTTGGCCCTGTTGTCCCAAACTGCCCCAGCACTTCCCACATTGCTCAAAGTGGCTAGCTTTCATCCCAACACAGTTTATAGGGCCATACGGTACATAGTTTTCAAGTTACAGACTAAGCTAAGCAAAAGTGAACCAGGCCTTTTTACTGTGAAAATGGCACTTTGGGACTGTGAAAGTGACATTTTGGCCCTGTTGTCCCAAACTGCCCCAGCACTTCCCACATTGCTCAAAGTGGCTAGCTTTCATCCCAACACAGTTTATAGGGCCATACGGTACATAGTTTTCAAGTTACAGACTAAGCTAAGCAAAAGTGAACCAGGCCTTTTTACTGTGAAAATGGCACTTTGGGACTGTGAAAGTGACATTTTGGCCCTGTTGTCCCAAACTGCCCCAGCACTTCCCACATTGCTCAAAGTGGCTAGCTTTCATCCCAACACAGTTTATAGGGCCATACGGTACATAGTTTTCAAGTTACAGACTAAGCTAAGCAAAAGTGAACCAGGCCTTTTTACTGTGAAAATGGCACTTTGGGACTGTGAAAGTGACATTTTGGCCCTGTTGTCCCAAACTGCCCCAGCACTTCCCACATTGCTCAAAGTGGCTAGCTTTCATCCCAACACAGTTTATAGGGCCATACGGTACATAGTTTTCAAGTTACAGACTAAGCTAAGCAAAATTAATCTTTTTTTTTTTTACTGTGAAAATGGCACTTTGGGACTGTGAAAGGGTTAGGGTTAGGGTTTTGGCCCTGTTGTCCCAAACTGCCCCAGCACTTCCCACATTGCTCAAAGTGGCTAGCTTTCATCCCAACACAGTTTTTAGGGCCATACGGTACATAGTTTTCAAGTTACAGACTAAGCTAAGCAAAAGTGAACCAGGCCTTTTTACTGTGAAAATGGCACTTTGGGACTGTGAAAGTGACATTTTGGCCCTGTTGTCCCAAACTGCCCCAGCACTTCCCACATTGCTCAAAGTGGCTAGCTTTCATCCCAACACAGTTTATAGGGCCATACGGTACATAGTTTTCAAGTTACAGACTAAGCTAAGCAAAAGTGAACCAGGCCTTTTTACTGTGAAAATGGCACTTTGGGACTGTGAAAGTGACATTTTGGCCCTGTTGTCCCAAACTGCCCCAGCACTTCCCACATTGCTCAAAGTGGCTAGCTTTCATCCCAACACAGTTTATAGGGCCATACGGTACATAGTTTTCAAGTTACAGACTAAGCTAAGCAAAAGTGAACCAGGCCTTTTTACTGTGAAAATGGCACTTTGGGACTGTGAAAGTGACATTTTGGCCCTGTTGTCCCAAACTGCCCCAGCACTTCCCACATTGCTCAAAGTGGCTAGCTTTCATCCCAACACAGTTTATAGGGCCATACGGTACATAGTTTTCAAGTTACAGACTAAGCTAAGCAAAATGAATCTTTTTTTTTTTACTGTGAAAATGGCACTTTGGGACTGTGAAAGGGTTAGGGTTAGGGTTAGGGTTTTGGCCCTGTTGTCCCAAACTGCCCCAGCACTTCCCACATTGCTCAAAGTGGCTAGCTTTCATCCCAACACAGTTTATAGGGCCATACGGTACATAGTTTTCAAGTTACAGACTAAGCTAAGCAAAAGTGAACCAGGCCTTTTTACTGTGAAAATGGCACTTTGGGACTGTGAAAGTGACATTTTGGCCCTGTTGTCCCAAACTGCCCC
The DNA here is from genome assembly GCF_963924005.1 of Protomyctophum bolini. Classification (NCBI taxonomy): domain Eukaryota; kingdom Metazoa; phylum Chordata; class Actinopteri; order Myctophiformes; family Myctophidae; genus Protomyctophum; species Protomyctophum bolini. Next base: position 289,355 of record NW_027665532.1, read on the forward strand.
AGCACTTCCCACATTGCTCAAAGTGGCTAGCTTTCATCCCAACACAGTTTATAGGGCCATACTGTACATAGTTTTCAAGTTACAGACTAAGCTAAGCAAAATGAATCTTTTTTTTTTTACTGTGAAAATGGCACTTTGGGACTGTGAAAGGGTTAGGGTTAGGGTTAGGGTTTTGGCCCTGTTGTCCCAAACTGCCCCAGCACTTCCCACATTGCTCAAAGTGGCTAGCTTTCATCCCAACACAGTTTATAGGGCCATACGGTACATAGTTTTCAAGTTACAGACTAAGCTAAGCAAAAGTGAACCAGGCCTTTTTACTGTGAAAACGGCACTTTGGGACTGTGAAAGTGACATTTTGGCCCTGTTGTCCCAAACTGCCCCAGCACTTCCCACATTGCTCAAAGTGGCTAGCTTTCATCCCAACACAGTTTATAGGGCCATACGGTACATAGTTTTCAAGTTACAGACTAAGCTAAGCAAAATGAATCTTTTTTTTTTTACTGTGAAAATGGCACTTTGGGACTGTGAAAGGGTTAGGGTTAGGGTTTTGGCCCTGTTGTCCCAAACTGCCCCAGCACTTCCCACATTGCTCAAAGTGGCTAGCTTTCATCCCAACACAGTTTTTAGGGCCATACGGTACATAGTTTTCAAGTTACAGACTAAGCTAAGCAAAAGTGAACCAGGCCTTTTTACTGTGAAAATGGCACTTTGGGACTGTGAAAGTGACATTTTGGCCCTGTTGTCCCAAACTGCCCCAGCACTTCCCACATTGCTCAAAGTGGCTAGCTTTCATCCCAACACAGTTTATAGGGCCATACGGTACATAGTTTTCAAGTTACAGACTAAGCTAAGCAAAAGTGAATCAGGCCTTTTTACTGTGAAAATGGCACTTTGGGACTGTGAAAGTGACATTTTGGCCCTGTTGTCCCAAACTGCCCCAGCACTTCCCACATTGCTCAAAGTGGCTAGCTTTCATCCCAACACAGTTTATAGGGCCATACGGTACATAGTTTTCAAGTTACAGACTAAGCTAAGCAAAAGTGAACCAGGCCTTTTTACTGTGAAAACGGCACTTTGGGACTGTGAAAGTGACATTTTGGCCCTGTTGTCCCAAACTGCCCCAGCACTTCCCACATTGCTCAAAGTGGCTAGATTTCATCCCAACACAGTTTATAGGGCCATACGGTACATAGTTTTCAAGTTACAGACTAAGCTAAGCAAAATGAATCTTTTTTTTTTTACTGTGAAAATGGCACTTTGGGACTGTGAAAGGGTTAGGGTTAGGGTTTTGGCCCTGTTGTCCCAAACTGCCCCAGCACTTCCCACATTGCTCAAAGTGGCTAGCTTTCATCCCAACACAGTTTATAGGGCCATACGGTACATAGTTTTCAAGTTACAGACTAAGCTAAGCAAAATGAATCTTTTTTTTTTTACTGTGAAAATGGCACTTTGGGACTGTGAAAGGGTTAGGGTTAGGGTTTTGGCCCTGTTGTCCCAAACTGCCCCAGCACTTCCCACATTGCTCAAAGTGGCTAGCTTTCATCCCAACAGTTTTTAGGGCCATACGGTACATAGTTTTCAATTTACAGACTAAGCTAAGCAAAAGTGAACCAGGCCTTTTTACTGTGAAAATGGCACTTTGGGACTGTGAAAGTGACATTTTGGCCCTGTTGTCCCAAACTGCCCCAGCACTTCCCACATTGCTCAAAGTGGCTAGCTTTCATCCCAACACAGTTTATAGGGCCATACGGTACATAGTTTTCAAGTTACAGACTAAGCTAAGCAAAAGTGAACCAGGCCTTTTTACTGTGAAAATGGCACTTTGGGACTGTGAAAGTGACATTTTGGCCCTGTTGTCCCAAACTGCCCCAGCACTTCCCACATTGCTCAAAGTGGCTAGCTTTCATCCCAACACAGTTTATAGGGCCATACGGTACATAGTTTTCAAGTTACAGACTAAGCTAAGCAAAATTAATCTTTTTTTTTTTACTGTGAAAATGGCACTTTGGGACTGTGAAAGGGTTGGGGTTAGGGTTAGGGTTTTGGCCCTGTTGTCCCAAACTGCCCCAGCACTTCCCACATTGCTCAAAGTGGCTAGCTTTCATCCCAACACAGTTTATAGGGCCATACGGTACATAGTTTTCAAGTTACAGACTAAGCTAAGCAAAATGAATCTTTTTTTTTTTACTGTGAAAATGGCACTTTGGGACTGTGAAAGGGTTAGGGTTAGGGTTAGGGTTTTGGCCCTGTTGTCCCAAACTGCCCCAGCACTTCCCACATTGCTCAAAGTGGCTAGCTTTCATCCCAACACAGTTTATAGGGCCATACGGTACATAGTTTTCAAGTTACAGACTAAGCTAAGCAAAAGTGAACCAGGCCTTTTTACTGTGAAAATGACACTTTGGGACTGTGAAAGTGACATTTTGGCCCTGTTGTCCCAAACTGCCCCAGCACTTCCCACATTGCTCAAAGTGGCTAGCTTTCATCCCAACACAGTTTATAGGGCCATACGGTACATAGTTTTCAAGTTACAGACTAAGCTAAGCAAAATGAATCTTTTTTTTTTTACTGTGAAAATGGCACTTTGGGACTGTGAAAGGGTTAGGGTTAGGGTTAGGGTTTTGGCCCTGTTGTCCCAAACTGCCCCAGCACTTCCCACATTGCTCAAAGTGGCTAGCTTTCATCCCAACACAGTTTATAGGGCCATACGGTACATAGTTTTCAAGTTACAGACTAAGTTAAGCAAAAGTGAACCAGGCCTTTTTACTGTGAAAATGGCACTTTGGGACTGTGAAAGTGACATTTTGGCCCTGTTGTCCCAAACTGCCCCAGCACTTCCCACATTGCTCAAAGTGGCTAGCTTTCATCCCAACACAGTTTATAGGGCCATACGGTACATAGTTTTCAAGTTACAGACTAAGCTAAGCAAAATGAATCTTTTTTTTTTTACTGTGAAAATGGCACTTTGGGACTGTGAAAGGGTTGGGGTTAGGGTTAGGGTTTTGGCCCTGTTGTCCCAAACTGCCCCAGCACTTCCCACATTGCTCAAAGTGGCTAGCTTTCATCCCAACACAGTTTATAGGGCCATACGGTACATAGTTTTCAAGTTACAGACTAAGCTAAGCAAAATGAATCTTTTTTTTTTTACTGTGAAAATGGCACTTTGGGACTGTGAAAGGGTTAGGGTTAGGGTTAGGGTTTTGGCCCTGTTGTCCCAAACTGCCCCAGCACTTCCCACATTGCTCAAAGTGGCTAGCTTTCATCCCAACACAGTTTATAGGGCCATACGGTACATAGTTTTCAAGTTACAGACTAAGCTAAGCAAAAGTGAACCAGGCCTTTTTACTGTGAAAATGGCACTTTGGGACTGTGAAAGTGACATTTTGGCCCTGTTGTCCCAAACTGCCCCAGCACTTCCCACATTGCTCAAAGTGGCTAGCTTTCATCCCAACACAGTTTATAGGGCCATACGGTACATAGTTTTCAAGTTACAGACTAAGCTAAGCAAAATGAATCTTTTTTTTTTTACTGTGAAAATGGCACTTTGGGACTGTGAAAGGGTTGGGGTTAGGGTTAGGGTTTTGGCCCTGTTGTCCCAAACTGCCCCAGCACTTCCCACATTGCTCAAAGTGGCTAGCTTTCATCCCAACACAGTTTATAGGGCCATACGGTACATAGTTTTCAAGTTACAGACTAAGCTAAGCAAAATGAATCTTTTTTTTTTTACTGTGAAAATGGCACTTTGGGACTGTGAAAGGGTTGGGGTTAGGGTTAGGGTTTTGGCCCTGTTGTCCCAAACTGCCCCAGCACTTCCCACATTGCTCAAAGTGGCTAGCTTTCATCCCAACACAGTTTATAGGGCCATACGGTACATAGTTTTCAAGTTACAGACTAAGCTAAGCAAAAGTGAACCAGGCCTTTTTACTGTGAAAATGGCACTTTGGGACTGTGAAAGTGACATTTTGGCCCTGTTGTCCCAAACTGCCCCAGCACTTCCCACATTGCTCAAAGTGGCTAGCTTTCATCCCAACACAGTTTATAGGGCCATACGGTACATAGTTTTCAAGTTACAGACTAAGCTAAGCAAAATGAATCTTTTTCTTTTTACTGTGAAAATGGCACTTTGGGACTGTGAAAGGGTTAGGGTTAGGGTTAGGGTTTTGGCCCTGTTGTCCCAAACTGCCCCAGCACTTCCCACATTGCTCAAAGTGGCTAGCTTTCATCCCAACACAGTTTATAGGGCCATACGGTACATAGTTTTCAAGTTACAGACTAAGCTAAGCAAAAGTGAACCAGGCCTTTTTACTGTGAAAATGGCACTTTGGGACTGTGAAAGTGACATTTTGGCCCTGTTGTCCCAAACTGCCCCAGCACTTCCCACATTGCTCAAAGTGGCTAGCTTTCATCCCAACACAGTTTATAGGGCCATACGGTACATAGTTTTCAAGTTACAGACTAAGCTAAGCAAAATGAATCTTTTTTTTTTTACTGTGAAAATGGCACTTTGGGACTGTGAAAGGGTTAGGGTTAGGGTTAGGGTTTTGGCCCTGTTGTCCCAAACTGCCCCAGCACTTCCCACATTGCTCAAAGTGGCTAGCTTTCATCCCAACACAGTTTATAGGGCCATACGGTACATAGTTTTCAAGTTACAGACTAAGCTAAGCAAAAGTGAACCAGGCCTTTTTACTGTGAAAACGGCACTTTGGGACTGTGAAAGTGACATTTTGGCCCTGTTGTCCCAAACTGCCCCAGCACTTCCCACATTGCTCAAAGTGGCTAGCTTTCATCCCAACACAGTTTATAGGGCCATACGGTACATAGTTTTCAAGTTACAGACTAAGCTAAGCAAAAGTGAACCAGGCCTTTTTACTGTGAAAATGGCACTTTGGGACTGTGAAAGTGACATTTTGGCCCTGTTGTCCCAAACTGCCCCAGCACTTCCCACATTGCTCAAAGTGGCTAGCTTTCATCCCAACACAGTTTATAGGGCCATACGGTACATAGTTTTCAAGTTACAGACTAAGCTAAGCAAAAGTGAACCAGGCCTTTTTACTGTGAAAATGGCACTTTGGGACTGTGAAAGTGACATTTTGGCCCTGTTGTCCCAAACTGCCCCAGCACTTCCCACATTGCTCAAAGTGGCTAGCTTTCATCCCAACACAGTTTATAGGGCCATACGGTACATAGTTTTCAAGTTACAGACTAAGCTAAGCAAAAGTGAACCAGGCCTTTTTACTGTGAAAACGGCACTTTGGGACTGTGAAAGTGACATTTTGGCCCTGTTGTCCCAAACTGCCCCAGCACTTCCCACATTGCTCAAAGTGGCTAGCTTTCATCCCAACACAGTTTATAGGGCCATACGGTACATAGTTTTCAAGTTACAGACTAAGCTAAGCAAAAGTGAACCAGGCCTTTTTACTGTGAAAATGGCACTTTGGGACTGTGAAAGTGACATTTTGGCCCTGTTGTCCCAAACTGCCCCAGCACTTCCCACATTGCTCAAAGTGGCTAGCTTTCATCCCAACACAGTTTATAGGGCCATACGGTACATAGTTTTCAAGTTACAGACTAAGCTAAGCAAAATGAATCTTTTTTTTTTTACTGTGAAAATGGCACTTTGGGACTGTGAAAGGGTTAGGGTTAGGGTTAGGGTTTTGGCCCTGTTGTCCCAAACTGCCCCAGCACTTCCCACATTGCTCAAAGTGGCTAGCTTTCATCCCAACACAGTTTATAGGGCCATACGGTACATAGTTTTCAAGTTACAGACTAAGCTAAGCAAAAGTGAACCAGGCCTTTTTACTGTAAAAATGGCACTTTGGGACTGTGAAAGTGACATTTTGGCCCTGTTGTCCCAAACTGCCCCAGCACTTCCCACATTGCTCAAAGTGGCTAGCTTTCATCCCAACACAGTTTATAGGGCCATACGGTACATAGTTTTCAAGTTACAGACTAAGCTAAGCAAAATGAATCTTTTTTTTTTTACTGTGAAAATGGCACTTTGGGACTGTGAAAGGGTTGGGGTTAGGGTTAGGGTTTTGGCCCTGTTGTCCCAAACTGCCCCAGCACTTCCCACATTGCTCAAAGTGGCTAGCTTTCATCCCAACACAGTTTATAGGGCCATACGGTACATAGTTTTCAAGTTACAGACTAAGCTAAGCAAAATGAATCTTTTTTTTTTTACTGTGAAAATGGCACTTTGGGACTGTGAAAGGGTTAGGGTTAGGGTTAGGGTTTTGGCCCTGTTGTCCCAAACTGCCCCAGCACTTCCCACATTGCTCAAAGTGGCTAGCTTTCATCCCAACACAGTTTATAGGGCCATACGGTACATAGTTTTCAAGTTACAGACTAAGCTAAGCAAAAGTGAACCAGGCCTTTTTACTGTGAAAATGGCACTTTGGGACTGTGAAAGTGACATTTTGGCCCTGTTGTCCCAAACTGCCCCAGCACTTCCCACATTGCTCAAAGTGGCTAGCTTTCATCCCAACACAGTTTATAGGGCCATACGGTACATAGTTTTCAAGTTACAGACTAAGCTAAGCAAAATGAATCTTTTTTTTTTTACTGTGAAAATGGCACTTTGGGACTGTGAAAGGGTTAGGGTTAGGGTTAGGGTTTTGGCCCTGTTGTCCCAAACTGCCCCAGCACTTCCCACATTGCTCAAAGTGGCTAGCTTTCATCCCAACACAGTTTATAGGGCCATACGGTACATAGTTTTCAAGTTACAGACTAAGCTAAGCAAAATGAATCTTTTTTTTTTTACTGTGAAAATGGCACTTTGGGACTGTGAAAGGGTTGGGGTTAGGGTTAGGGTTTTGGCCCTGTTGTCCCAAACTGCCCCAGCACTTCCCACATTGCTCAAAGTGGCTAGCTTTCATCCCAACACAGTTTATAGGGCCATACGGTACATAGTTTTCAAGTTACAGACTAAGCTAAGCAAAAGTGAACCAGGCCTTTTTACTGTGAAAATGGCACTTTGGGACTGTGAAAGTGACATTTTGGCCCTGTTGTCCCAAACTGCCCCAGCACTTCCCACATTGCTCAAAGTGGCTAGCTTTCATCCCAACACAGTTTATAGGGCCATACGGTACATAGTTTTCAAGTTACAGACTAAGCTAAGCAAAATGAATCTTTTTTTTTTTACTGTGAAAATGGCACTTTGGGACTGTGAAAGGGTTGGGGTTAGGGTTAGGGTTTTGGCCCTGTTGTCCCAAACTGCCCCAGCACTTCCCACATTGCTCAAAGTGGCTAGCTTTCATCCCAACACAGTTTATAGGGCCATACGGTACATAGTTTTCAAGTTACAGACTAAGCTAAGCAAAAGTGAACCAGGCCTTTTTACTGTGAAAATGGCACTTTGGGACTGTGAAAGTGACATTTTGGCCCTGTTGTCCCAAACTGCCCCAGCACTTCCCACATTGCTCAAAGTGGCTAGCTTTCATCCCAACACAGTTTATAGGGCCATACGGTACATAGTTTTCAAGTTACAGACTAAGCTAAGCAAAATGAATCTTTTTTTTTTTACTGTGAAAATGGCACTTTGGGACTGTGAAAGGGTTAGGGTTAGGGTTAGGGTTTTGGCCCTGTTGTCCCAAACTGCCCCAGCACTTCCCACATTGCTCAAAGTGGCTAGCTTTCATCCCAACACAGTTTATAGGGCCATACGGTACATAGTTTTCAAGTTACAGACTAAGCTAAGCAAAAGTGAACCAGGCCTTTTTACTGTGAAAATGGCACTTTGGGACTGTGAAAGTGACATTTTGGCCCTGTTGTCCCAAACTGCCCCAGCACTTCCCACATTGCTCAAAGTGGCTAGCTTTCATCCCAACACAGTTTATAGGGCCATACGGTACATAGTTTTCAAGTTACAGACTAAGCTAAGCAAAATGAATCTTTTTTTTTTTACTGTGAAAATGGCACTTTGGGACTGTGAAAGGGTTGGGGTTAGGGTTAGGGTTTTGGCCCTGTTGTCCCAAACTGCCCCAGCACTTCCCACATTTCTCAAAGTGGCTAGCTTTCATCCCAACACAGTTTATAGGGCCATACGGTACATAGTTTTCAAGTTACAGACTAAGCTAAGCAAAAGTGAACCAGGCCTTTTTACTGTGAAAATGGCACTTTGGGACTGTGAAAGTGACATTTTGGCCCTGTTGTCCCAAACTGCCCCAGCACTTCCCACATTGCTCAAAGTGGCTAGCTTTCATCCCAACACAGTTTATAGGGCCATACGGTACATAGTTTTCAAGTTACAGACTAAGCTAAGCAAAATGAATCTTTTTTTTTTTACTGTGAAAATGGCACTTTGGGACTGTGAAAGGGTTAGGGTTAGGGTTAGGGTTTTGGCCCTGTTGTCCCAAACTGCCCCAGCACTTCCCACATTGCTCAAAGTGGCTAGCTTTCATCCCAACACAGTTTATAGGGCCATACGGTACATAGTTTTCAAGTTACAGACTAAGCTAAGCAAAAGTGAACCAGGCCTTTTTACTGTGAAAATGGCACTTTGGGACTGTGAAAGTGACATTTTGGCCCTGTTGTCCCAAACTGCCCCAGCACTTCCCACATTGCTCAAAGTGGCTAGCTTTCATCCCAACACAGTTTATAGGGCCATACGGTACATAGTTTTCAAGTTACAGACTAAGCTAAGCAAAATGAATCTTTTTTTTTTTACTGTGAAAATGGCACTTTGGGACTGTGAAAGGGTTGGGGTTAGGGTTAGGGTTTTGGCCCTGTTGTCCCAAACTGCCCCAGCACTTCCCACATTGCTCAAAGTGGCTAGCTTTCATCCCAACACAGTTTATAGGGCCATACAGTACATAGTTTTCAAGTTACAGACTAAGCTAAGCAAAATTAATCTTTTTTTTTTTACTGTGAAAATGGCACTTTGGGACTGTGAAAGGGTTAGGGTTAGGGTTAGGGTTTTGGCCCTGTTGTCCCAAACTGCCCCAGCACTTCCCACATTGCTCAAAGTGGCTAGCTTTCATCCCAACACAGTTTATAGGGCCATACGGTACATAGTTTTCAAGTTACAGACTAAGCTAAGCAAAAGTGAACCAGGCCTTTTTACTGTGAAAATGGCACTTTGGGACTGTGAAAGTGACATTTTGGCCCTGTTGTCCCAAACTGCCCCAGCACTTCCCACATTGCTCAAAGTGGCTAGCTTTCATCCCAACACAGTTTATAGGGCCATACGGTACATAGTTTTCAAGTTACAGACTAAGCTAAGCAAAATGAATCTTTTTTTTTTTACTGTGAAAATGGCACTTTGGGACTGTGAAAGGGTTAGGGTTAGGGTTAGGGTTTTGGCCCTGTTGTCCCAAACTGCCCTGTCCCAAACTGCCCCAGCACTTCCCACATTGCTCAAAGTGGCTAGCTTTCATCCCAACACAGTTTATAGGGCCATACGGTACATAGTTTTCAAGTTACAGACTAAGCTAAGCAAAAGTGAACCAGGCCTTTTTACTGTGAAAATGGCACTTTGGGACTGTGAAAGTGACATTTTGGCCCTGTTGTCCCAAACTGCCCCAGCACTTCCCACATTGCTCAAAGTGGCTAGCTTTCATCCCAACACAGTTTATAGGGCCATACGGTACATAGTTTTCAAGTTACAGACTAAGCTAAGCAAAATGAATCTTTTTTTTTTTACTGTGAAAATGGCACTTTGGGACTGTGAAAGGGTTAGGGTTAGGGTTAGGGTTTTGGCCCTGTTGTCCCAAACTGCCCCAGCACTTCCCACATTGCTCAAAGTGGCTAGCTTTCATCCCAACACAGTTTATAGGGCCATACGGTACATAGTTTTCAAGTTACAGACTAAGCTAAGCAAAAGTGAACCAGGCCTTTTTACTGTGAAAATGGCACTTTGGGACTGTGAAAGTGACATTTTGGCCCTGTTGTCCCAAACTGCCCCAGCACTTCCCACATTGCTCAAAGTGGCTAGCTTTCATCCCAACACAGTTTATAGGGCCATACGGTACATAGTTTTCAAGTTACAGACTAAGCTAAGCAAAATGAATCTTTTTTTTTTTACTGTGAAAATGGCACTTTGGGACTGTGAAAGGGTTGGGGTTAGGGTTAGGGTTTTGGCCCTGTTGTCCCAAACTGCCCCAGCACTTCCCACATTGCTCAAAGTGGCTAGCTTTCATCCCAACACAGTTTATAGGGCCATACGGTACATAGTTTTCAAGTTACAGACTAAGCTAAGCAAAATGAATCTTTTTTTTTTTACTGTGAAAATGGCACTTTGGGACTGTGAAAGGGTTAGGGTTAGGGTTAGGGTTTTGGCCCTGTTGTCCCAAACTGCCCCAGCACTTCCCACATTGCTCAAAGTGGCTAGCTTTCATCCCAACACAGTTTATAGGGCCATACGGTACATAGTTTTCAAGTTACAGACTAAGCTAAGCAAAAGTGAACCAGGCCTTTTTACTGTGAAAATGGCACTTTGGGACTGTGAAAGTGACATTTTGGCCCTGTTGTCCCAAACTGCCCCAGCACTTCCCACATTGCTCAAAGTGGCTAGCTTTCATCCCAACACAGTTTATAGGGCCATACGGTACATAGTTTTCAAGTTACAGACTAAGCTAAGCAAAATGAATCTTTTTTTTTTTACTGTGAAAATGGCACTTTGGGACTGTGAAAGGGTTAGGGTTAGGGTTAGGGTTTTGGCCCTGTTGTCCCAAACTGCCCCAGCACTTCCCACATTGCTCAAAGTGGCTAGCTTTCATCCCAACACAGTTTATAGGGCCATACGGTACATAGTTTTCAAGTTACAGACTAAGCTAAGCAAAATGAATCTTTTTTTTTTTACTGTGAAAATGGCACTTTGGGACTGTGAAAGGGTTGGGGTTAGGGTTAGGGTTTTGGCCCTGTTGTCCCAAACTGCCCCAGCACTTCCCACATTGCTCAAAGTGGCTAGCTTTCATCCCAACACAGTTTATAGGGCCATACGGTACATAGTTTTCAAGTTACAGACTAAGCTAAGCAAAATGAATCTTTTTTTTTTTACTGTGAAAATGGCACTTTGGGACTGTGAAAGGGTTAGGGTTAGGGTTAGGGTTTTGGCCCTGTTGTCCCAAACTGCCCCAGCACTTCCCACATTGCTCAAAGTGGCTAGCTTTCATCCCAACACAGTTTATAGGGCCATACGGTACATAGTTTTCAAGTTACAGACTAAGCTAAGCAAAAGTGAACCAGGCCTTTTTACTGTGAAAATGGCACTTTGGGACTGTGAAAGTGACATTTTGGCCCTGTTGTCCCAAACTGCCCCAGCACTTCCCACATTGCTCAAAGTGGCTAGCTTTCATCCCAACACAGTTTATAGGGCCATACGGTACATAGTTTTCAAGTTACAGACTAAGCTAAGCAAAATGAATCTTTTTTTTTTTACTGTGAAAATGGCACTTTGGGACTGTGAAAGGGTTGGGGTTAGGGTTAGGGTTTTGGCCCTGTTGTCCCAAACTGCCCCAGCACTTCCCACATTGCTCAAAGTGGCTAGCTTTCATCCCAACACAGTTTATAGGGCCATACGGTACATAGTTTTCAAGTTACAGACTAAGCTAAGCAAAAGTGAACCAGGCCTTTTTACTGTGAAAATGGCACTTTGGGACTGTGAAAGTGACATTTTGGCCCTGTTGTCCCAAACTGCCCCAGCACTTCCCACATTGCTCAAAGTGGCTAGCTTTCATCCCAACACAGTTTATAGGGCCATACGGTACATAGTTTTCAAGTTACAGACTAAGCTAAGCAAAATGAATCTTTTTTTTTTTACTGTGAAAATGGCACTTTGGGACTGTGAAAGGGTTAGGGTTAGGGTTAGGGTTTTGGCCCTGTTGTCCCAAACTGCCCCAGCACTTCCCACATTGCTCAAAGTGGCTAGCTTTCATCCCAACACAGTTTATAGGGCCATACGGTACATAGTTTTCAAGTTACAGACTAAGCTAAGCAAAAGTGAACCAGGCCTTTTTACTGTGAAAACGGCACTTTGGGACTGTGAAAGTGACATTTTGGCCCTGTTGTCCCAAACTGCCCCAGCACTTCCCACATTGCTCAAAGTGGCTAGCTTTCATCCCAACACAGTTTATAGGGCCATACGGTACATAGTTTTCAAGTTACAGACTAAGCTAAGCAAAAGTGAACCAGGCCTTTTTACTGTGAAAATGGCACTTTGGGACTGTGAAAGTGACATTTTGGCCCTGTTGTCCCAAACTGCCCCAGCACTTCCCACATTGCTCAAAGTGGCTAGCTTTCATCCCAACACAGTTTATAGGGCCATACGGTACATAGTTTTCAAGTTACAGACTAAGCTAAGCAAAAGTGAACCAGGCCTTTTTACTGTGAAAACGGCACTTTGGGACTGTGAAAGTGACATTTTGGCCCTGTTGTCCCAAACTGCCCCAGCACTTCCCACATTGCTCAAAGTGGCTAGCTTTCATCCCAACACAGTTTATAGGGCCATACGGTACATAGTTTTCAAGTTACAGACTAAGCTAAGCAAAAGTGAACCAGGCCTTTTTACTGTGAAAATGGCAC